>NC_042622.1:62587024-62843102 GCF_901001135.1 Rhinatrema bivittatum
TCAGGGTGGCCTGCAAGACATGAGACATGGGCCCATTTTAACACTTTCTCATGGAGTCTGGAGGCTATGACCATCTTCCTTGGAGGGATGGTTACCTGGCGGGGTTGATGATGTGTCTGTGAGATTCTGGAACATCCTCTGTCTGGAAGGAGCAAGAGAGGGCGTCTGCCCATTGATTCTTGAATGCCAGGTGGTAATGCAATTCGAAATCAAAGCTAGTGAAGAACAAAGATCAAGGGGCCTGTCTTGCAATAAACTGCTGAGTTTGATGTAGATGCTCGAGGTTTTTGTGCTCTGTATATATTGTAACTCTGTGCTGAGCTCCTTCGAGTAGGTGGCACCATTCCTCAAGAGCTAATTTGACAGCCAGAAACTCTTGGTCTCCGATACTGTAATTATGCTCAGCTGGAGAAAACTTCTTAGAAAAAGAGGAACATGGCCAGAGGACTCCCTCTGGGGTTTGTTGACGAAGGACAGCCCCTACACCCAGTAAAGAGGCATCGACGTCTAGAATGAAGGGTCATCTGTGAAGGCATTAAAGTTCTGAAATGCCTCTAGAGCTTCAGGTGGCTAGTCTTTGGCACTGGAACCTTTGCAGGTAAGGACAGTGAGTGAAACTGCCACAAATGAGTAATTTGGGATAAATTGACAATAATAATTAGCAAATCCCAAGAATCTTTGTAGAGCTCAGAGCCCCTTGGGATGGAGCCAGTCCCTGATGGCCTTCACCTTGGCAGGATCCAAGCGGAATCCATCACAAGAAATCATGTATCCCAGAAAAGGAAGTTCCTCTTGTTCAAAGAGACATTTTTACAACTTGGCATAAAGGTTGTTCTCTCGCAGATGTTGGGAAAACAAGGTGAACATTTTGGCAGTAGGAACTCAATGTTTGAGGAAAGAATAAAATGTCATCTAAATATATGACACACAGTAGAGAAGGTCAAGAATGATCTCATTGACCATTTTCTGGAAAACCGCAGGGGCACTGCAAAGCTCAAACAGCATGACTAAGTATTCATAATGTCCATCATGCTGTTAAATGCAGTTTTCCACTCATCACCAGACTTGAGATTATACGTTCCCCTGAGATTTAGCTTTGTGAATATTTTAGCGCCTTGCAGGCAATCAAAGAGTTCTGTTATTTGTGTTAATGAGTTCAGGCCACAGTAGTTGATGCATGGCCCAAGGAAGCCATCCTTCTTTGCAACAAAGAAGAACCCAGTGCCTGCCAGAGAAGAAGATGGGATGGATAAATTTGTGTTCCAGATTTTCCCGAATGTAATTGAACATGGCCTAAATCTCCAGAGACAGGAGGTAGATCCATCCACGTGGGGGCTGTCTTCCTGGGACGAGTTCAATGCTGCAATCATAGGGGGGTGGTGCAGTGGCAGAACCTCAGCCTTCTTCTTTGAAAAGTTGTCTTGATAATCTACATACTGTGGATTACAAACTGGTTAAAAGACAGGAAACAGAGAGTAGGATTAAATGGTCAATTTTCTCAGTGGAAAAGGGTTAACAGTGGATTGCCTCAGGGATCTGTACTTGGACTGGTGCTTTTCAATATATTTATAAATGATCTGGAAAGGAATATGATGAGTGAGGTTATCAAATTTGCAGAAGATACAAAATTATTCAGAGTAGTTAAATCACAAGCGGATTGTGATACATTATAGGAGGACCTTGCGAGACTGGAAGATTGGGCATCCAAATGGCAGATAAAATGTAATGTGGACAAGTGCAAGTTGCATATAGGGAAAAATAACCCTTGCTATAGTTACACGATGTTAGGTTCCATATTAGGAGCTATCACCCAGGAAAAAGATTTAGGCATCATAGTGGATAATACTTTGAAATCGTCAGCTCAATGTGCTGCAGCAGTCAAAAAAGCAAACAGAATGTTAGGAATTATTAAGAAGGGAATGGTTAACAAAACGGAAAATGTCATAATGCCTCTGTATCGCTCCATGGTGAGACCGCACCTTGAATACTGCGTACAATTCTGGTCGCCGCATCTCAAAAAAGATATAGTTGCGATGGAGAAAGTACAGAGAAAGGCGACTGTGACAGGGTCTATATGCCGGCCAGGGGAAGGAGGTTAAAACTCCAGCGGTCGGCGTCCAACTAACCAGGAAACCCCAGGGACTACAAATCCCTGGGGAAGGAATTCAGCAGAGAAGGAAAACCGGGTGACAGACAGAGAGTCACGCTGGCTTCTTTCCCCCCCCCCCCCCCTCCCCGATAGTAGAGAAACAAGAGACCCAGGTGTGGGAGGAAGGGGGTGGAGATACGGGAACCAATCCTTGGCCTCTGGGGGAGGAGCCTCCAACCTATAAAAGCCAGCCTCAGCCAAGGCAGATTCAGTCTCCTTCTCAGGATGAAAGAGGACGGATCCCAGACCATGATGCCCATCTCTTTGAAGGCCTCTGTTCCCAGGAAGCTGCATATGTAGGGGAGGCCGAAGAAGGAAGGACTGCAACCTTGGTGTCAGGAAGGTGAGTCAGGGAATTCAGAGGCCTCCATTTGTATTTTCCCCCTCTGGTGAAGTAACTATTTTTAAAACTGCCAAGTAGAGGCCCAGAGGTACGAGGGAGGTGGCAGATAGGCCAGCAGTGCCTGACTTAAATTCCCTGTTGGCTGGTTTTGGGACAATTGTTTTGTGTTTATCGGGACTTGTTTGATACATAGAAGAGGACTATAATATAAAGGCTATAGAGGACTATAATATAAAAGTTGGGACCTAGGCGGGTTTGAGCCCCGCCAGGGGAACTTCCTGGGAACCGGAGGACAGATTTACGATTGACTACCATTGGACTTTTAAAGATTGCACGGGATCTGAAAAAGCCAATCCGGAGTTCATCCATCGCCCTGCAGATGACAGCGACCAAAATGATAAAGGGATGGAACAGCTCCTCTATGAGGAAAAGCTGAAGAGGTTAGAGCTGTTCAGCTTGGAGAAGAGACGGCTGAGGGGAGATATGATAGAGGTCTTTAAAATAATGAGAGGTCTTGAATGAGTAGATGTGAATTGGTTATTTACACTTTTGGATAATAGAAGGACTAGGGGGTACTCCATGAAGTTAGCAAGCAGCACATTTAAGACCAATTGGAGAAAATTCTTTTTCACTCAACACACAATTAAGCTCTGGAATTTGTTGCCAGAGGATGTGGTTAGTGCAGTTAGTGTAGCTGGGTTTAAAAAAGGTTTGAATAAGTTCTTAGAGGAGAAGTCCATTAACTGGTTTTAATCAAGTTGACTTAGGGAATTGCCCCTGCTATTACTGGCATCAGCAGCATGGGATCTTCTTAGTATTTGGGTACTTTCCAGATTCTTGTGGCCTGACTTAGCCTCTGTTGGAAACAGGATGCTGGGCTTGATGGACCCTTGGTCTGACCCAGCATGGCAATTTCTTTTGTTCTTATGCGGAGGAAGACCCGGACATACCATAGCCATAGGCATGGAATGAGGAGGTTCAATATGTTCCAAGCAGGCGTCCGAAGACTCATGGTCCCATCAAGCAAGTTGCAGGGTAGCCCAGTTGAAATGCAGTTGATGCAGCTGGAGCCAGGATAGCCCCAAAATAATAGGATGGATAGCTAGGGTGATCACGTGCAGAATAAGCTTTTCCAGATGTAAGAGACTGGTGTGAAAGGTCATGTGACTTTTCCTGGAAGAGAGTCTCCTTAAATGGAAGAAATGATTAATGGGGAGGTCATTTGGACCATGGGAATTAAAAATTGCTCAATGAATTCTTTCCTCCAGAGCCAGAAGCCACAAAAGCCTGTGTGGAAAAGCTTGTGGAACCCAGCTTCAGGTTCACAGGAACCAGTAGTTGGGGAATGGGAATGGAGAGGCCTAGGGTCACTACCTGCAGGCCCCTAGGTATTGAGGTTTCCTGACCTCAATGGACATTGAGCTAACAAGTATCCTTGGCCAGTGCAATATAAACAAAGGCCTTGCTGCTGGTGGTCAAGCCTCTCATCTGGAGCTAAGTGGCAATGCCACAGTTGCATAGGCTCTTCCGACAATGGTGAGGAGGGCAGAGGAGCAGTCAAAGGCGAGAGTGGGTTCTGGAACCTAGATGACAAAGCAATGCTCCTTCGTTTTGGCTGGGTCTTACAAGCTCTTTGTTGTAGTCAGTGGTCGATTTTCCCAGTCAAGACCATGAGCTCCTCTAATGAAGTTGGAAGATCTTGGGCAGTGAGCTCATCCTTGATCTTGGGTGCCAGACCTTCAAGGAATATAGTGGTCAGACTGTCTTCACACCAATTTAATTCAGTAGCTAGTGTCCAAAAATCTATGGCGAATTCTGCCAAGGTTCTGGAGCCTTGGCGGAGGTGGAGCAGGTAAGACGTCATTGTTGCTGCATGGCTGGGCTCCTCGAAGACCACTCTGAATTGCTCAGTGAAATGTTTCAGGTTGAGCAAAAGGGGATCTCTCTATTCCCAGAGGGGAGATGCCCAATCCAGGGATGAGCCATCCACTAGGGAGAGCATGTATATAATTTTCATTCAGTCATCCGAGAATAGTGGCACTGGCACTTGCATTGATTTTGGAATCCATGAAGTCACTTGAGGTCTCTGGCATACTGGGGTGGAGACGGTAACTGTGGAATCAGATAACTGATGGCTCCAGAAGGCGCCTGTGCCAGAGCAGGTGGAAGTGGCACCACAGCACTGGTCAGAGTGTTCAGGTGGGTAGCCAAGAAATCCATGGAGGCAATCAGAACCTCCAAGATTTTCTGCTGCTCGTGAGGCCTATGGGCAAGACACAGAATGGCCTGCAAACAGGTCAAGTCGGCCAGGTCCATGGCTTCAGCAACCTGTTGCGTTTGTGGACCCTTAGGCTGAGGCAGGATTGGCACAACCTGCAGGGAGGAGACCTGCAGGCTCCCACTGTCAGCAGGCAGACCTGGACAAAGTAGAAGCCCAGCTGGAGCTTTGCTTTTACCAGCCATCATTCCCCTCGGTTGAGCCTTTGGGTGCTGGAGTCAGCAGGTCTTAGGTGGGGTCTCCACTGATGGCTGAGGATGAGTTCCTTGGATAGCAGCAGGGTCATAGGCAGACAGAGGTCAGGTGTATCCAGGAGCAGACAGTGGTCTGTGGCAGGCAGCGGTCAAGCATAATCCGAGGTCAGGAAGTGGTTGGTGGCAGGCAGTGGTCAAACGTAATCTGAGGTCAGGCCGAGGTCAATCCAGGTATCCATCTGAAGGGAAGAAGGGATGGATAGGAAGGATGGATCAGGCAAGGAGAAGCAAAGAAGGCAAGGAACGCGGAAGACTATGCAGGACCTGAAGACAAGATGCTGAAAACAAGTCTGGTTGAAGACGAGATGCTGAAGACGAGACTGGGCTGAAGACGAGATGCTGTATACAGGAGTAGTGGGACCTGTTGCTGAGGCATTAAATCCAGGGACTAGTGAGCCCTTTATAGGGCTTAGGCTGTGATGTTATCGTCTGGCGCTGTGGGGCTTTTCCCACCACTGGCCCTTTAAGAGAGCTGAGGTTCGGCGTGTGGCTGAAGAGGTGAGTGCAGCAGTCTGCAGTCTGTGGATCGCCAAACATAACAGCTGCCAGCTGATGATATCAGCAATACAAATCGGTTCTCAAGAGCAAATTTCTTGTGACCAGGTAGCTGAATTTATTAACCTTTGCTAATGCCTAGATAGCAGAGGACAACTGTCTCTGGGTCAGCAGCATAGCCCCTGCTTCTGGAGGCAGTTCCTAAAGCACAGCTTCCAGCTCAACTGAGGAGATAGATGTGAAGTGAGAAGATGCAGTGCAATGCAGCAGAAGCATGCTCCTGACACCTTTCCAAATATTCCAGGCTTGTTATGAGGGATAGTAAATGCTCTTCTGAATATTTTACAGGTTGCCATAATTTTTAATAGGCCATCATAAGAATTGTTCAAAGATGTTGATGTATGTGTTCCTATCCTTCTGAAAAGCTACTAATACTGCTACAAAACATTTATATAGTGCTACAAGGTATATGCAGTACTATACAGATACACATAAGAGATGGTCCCTGTGCTGTGAAGCTTACAATCTAGTCAAGACAGACTAGAAGGCTTGTGCAACATCTTTGAAAATTATTACATTTGGCACGAATAAAGGTATCATAACCACTGCAAAGAATCCAGCTTCCTCCAGGTCCAGTATGGCTACTAATACTTTGCATGATAGGTAAAATATTACTGAAATATCACTAATGTAAGGTAAAAACATTGAAACAACAATAATAGTTACACACTTGTAGAGCACATTTTATACTAGACTTTGTAGGGTACGCTTATCTGACAAAACAGGACAGCTTTCTTCTTGCACTAATAAAGAATCATCAGGTAGATCGTACATGCAAGAATTTAGCCATGACATCAAGATTAACACCAGCACTTTTAGGGGTAGATAATCAAACTATCACAGTCTAGACAAACCCAGTGAGTATTTTTTACCTACAGGGTTTGCTGGGGGAGGGGATGAGTAATTTTTATGGTTAAGGAATCATTATTACATTGATTGTAATTTATAAAATAGCATTTTGTATTTGTGAACTGCTCTGATCAGATCTGGTATCTGATGTGCGGTATATAAGAAATAATCAAGAAAATAAATAATCAAAGCAAATCTTCACAGGTAATTTTGCTTTGATTATTGCTGCATGAAAATCACCCCCACAAATTTGTACCTGCTTTTTATTCAGTTATTTTCTTTAAAGACAGATTGTTCAAATCTATCTGTGCAAGTGCATCCCCAACCAAATCCCACCCTGGGGACACATCCAACGATACATAGGTAAGTTGACATACGTGGGTACTTTTATTCGCATAGAGGGTGGGCAGCAATCAGAAAGCCCATATCCACGATCAAAACAGCATTTTACCCGTGTAAAGGGCTTTCAACATTGCCCTCCCCTTGTCTCCAATTGAAATAGCACCTCAGTTTAAACCAACGATGAATGGTGGCATTCTCCGGAATACAGTGCCACTTAACACCATGCTGGAGCATGGGTGAGCCCCCTGTTGAGCCTCCAAGTAGCACCAGCCATCCTTTAAGGTTTCAGCCAAGCAGAAGGCAGGCCTAGCTTAGCTACTGAAATCATACGAGCACAAGATTACCCAGCTGTGGGCCATTAAAGGACAACTCTCACAGGTGGCCCGGTGGCCTAATGGAAGTGCTCAGCACTAACACAGTTGTCACTGGGGTTTGTCACTGCTTCCTGGGCCTCCTGAGGGTTGGAACAATGCTCATAGCTAACCATGTGGAAAAAGTTCCACGCTGAAATATTTCACAAAACTCCTAATGCTGGTAAACTTTTTAATCACAGAATTTAATGGGAAGATTTTTGAATGGAATCATTAAAATTGCTGCATCTTGTTGCTTTTCACAAAATTCCTGTTGTCCCCATTCTGAAACTTTAAGAACAACTTTCCTTTAAAAACAGAACAAAACACAAACAAGTTGAACAAAAAAACAAAAAACAAAAAAAACAAGCGGAACACTGCTAATTTCATTGGTTTCCATGCAAAAATTATTCTATTAAAATCTGTGGCAAATATTTTTTTGCAAATACACACATTTTACCAAATATAGAGAAAATGAAAAAAATGTCACTTTTCACACATTCTTCCTCCCAGTCAGACTTCTCTTCAGGGGTCGCCTCCTGGCTGGCTGCAGAACAGCACTGGATGAGCTCTAGGGGAGAGCTGCCTCCCTCTGTTTCAACTACGCTGTGGTGACTTAGCAGATGGAAAGGGTAAGGAAGCAGGGAAAGTCCTTTTACTGTGAAGAATGGCACTGAGGCACAAACTGCTAGCATGCATCATGAGATCAGGGCTTTGACAGAGCACTTGTGGCCCCGGCTGGCTTGGGAGACTGAGTCATATCCTCACCAGGTCATCGTCGCGTGCAATGTCGTGGTCCTCACCATCGTCTTCATGAAGCGGATCCTCTATGGTGATTTCTTCTGCTTCTGAAGCTGTCTCATCTTGGGACACTTCACTTTTGTTTCCATCTGTCTTCTTTCTTACGTCTACAACTGAAAGCATGCAAGAAAGACTTAGGAATGGTACCCTGCAGGCATTTCTTTGCAGAGTACATTCAGAAATTCTTCTGGAGTCTCAGGTACCCCTTCATAGAGCCTTGGTTTCCTGCAGCAGATTTTTTGAGATTTTGCTGCAAGAGTTAAGAAATTCTGTGGCAGATTTTTCAAAATTTGTTGGCAAGTTTGCTTACTTTTGCATATATTTGCATTAAAAATGTATTTTTTCTAACTTTATAAAAATAAAGTAATTTTCTGACATTTTTGTATCAAGTTAATTGATTTGAATTATTATTGGAAGAAAAGGGATGCTAATGATTGGTTCTGGAGGAGAAGTGGAAGGATTTTGAGATGGGAAGAAAAGGAATCTTATAAGAGGAAAATAAAAATGGAAGGGGAAGGAGGAGGAGGAGGAGGATAGAGACATGGGGAGGAAGCAATGGGGGGGAACAGGGAGGAGAAGGGTAATGGGGCATGAGGGATCATGGAAAGGGAATCTAGGATCAGGAATGGAAGGAGTGATCCACTCACACCACTCCTGCCATCCATCCTCTCCCTCTCTCCCGCTCTCTCTCTCACATTCCATGTTTTCTTCAGTCCTCTCACTCACTGTTGCAATACCTAAAATCCAAGACCATTTTCCAAACACCCCCCCCTTCAGTCTCCTCACTCATGCAGTACAAGCCCTCTGCTCACCTGTCATACCCCACAGCTCTTCCAGTTTCCTCACTACAAGTCTGTGCATGCAGTGGGGTAAAGCTAAGACTGAATTAGCCTGTTTCTTATGACATGGAGATAGGTGGCAACCCTAATGCACTGAAGCTCTGAAGGTTTAACTCACATTTTTTTTAAATGTTGGCAATTTAATTCTTGGGTAAGAGGTGGAATAAACTTAACTCTGTGGCTAGTGTTAGTCTATGGTGCTTTGCCAATATGGTCCCGGAGTTCCTGGGTGTGGTGGTCCTGGACTCAGGTCTTCCATGTCTGGGGTCAACTACTACACTTGGGAACCCCAGATCCAGAACCATGCTGGCACAGCACCACAGACTAACATTAGCCCATAAGAGTATAAGATATGCCATGCTGGGACTGACCAAGGGTCCATCAAGCCCAGTATCTTGTCTCCACAGAGGCCAATCCAAGTCACAAGTATCTGGCAAAGTACCCAAATATTAAATAAATCCCATGCTACTTAGGGATGTGAAGGAGAAAAAAAAAATCATTTTTGTTTTTGGTTCGTTTTCGGGAGGTTTTTTCCCCACAAATTTCAGTTCATGGATTGCTTGATACATTTTCATTCATGAAAAAAAATGAATCAATCAATTAAACCCCCCTCCCCCCCCCAAAATGGCTAAAATGAGGCTTCATGGGATCTCTCACCCACCCAAAAAAATGCCGAGGTTTGTGAAGGTCAATGTGTGTGTGTGTGTGTGTGTGTGTGTGTGTGTGAGCATTCCTGCTTCTTAATCCAGCTCTGATTGAGCCTGAGAGTGATCATATGTGTTAGAGAGTGCAGGTGTGTTATGTGAGAGGAGAGAAAGTCTGTGCACATCCTCTACTCCTGATTAATTCACGATAACATATTTGATTTCATATTCCCCCTTTCAGCCACTTTAAAGTGGATTTCATTCTCAGGATGACTAAAATAAATTTCCCAGGTATGGGGAGTGGAGGATTGTTTTTAATCATTATTATTTGTAATTATTGGGTATTAATTGATATGAATCCTATTTTGAAGTATATTGTTGGTGTTTAGGAATTTTTAAAAAATGAGTTTTAATTATTGGATGTTCTATTTGTCAGCTATTTTGAAATATTCTTTTAATTAGTATGATTTTACTATTATGTTTTATTTTTATTGATTTTATGGTTTGATGTTTTATGAGGAATTATGATATTTCTGTTTTCCATTGTTGCACTGCATACAGAGTTTGGCTTGTGATGTCCAGTTCATTTTTGGTCAGCACAATTTCTATTTATCTTCATGATCTCTTTGTTTGTATTTGGTGAAGGTTCTGCATGTGTGATTAAGATGAGGTATTTATTCTGCTAGCAGGTAGTTCAGTTTATTTACTTTCTAGATAGCTTTTAGATCCCTACCCCAGAAAAGATGCTTGGCTTGGCCTGTTTTCCTTATAGGAGGTGTGTTGCTGTGTTAGGGTCTGGTTTAATATGTGCAGTGTTGCTTTTTCATAGGTAGGGTTGTTACTGTTTGAGTGCTGGCAGTTAGTCCTGTTTTGGTATGGGAATTTACTATATTGTAATGGTAATTGTTCATAAGTTTCTGAGGGCTAAGCTCACTTCCAATGCATATTACAATAGGCCTAATATCATATGGGCCCCAAGTTGTATGATAGGAAATATATGCAAATTGATGCAAAAGAGGGGGAGGGAATAAACATCACCCTCGGTCCTCAAGTGTTCAGTTGTGATCTGTGAAAAAGTTGGCAATTATATATATAAACCACCTTGTGAGAGCAACACTTCAGATTTGGCGGTAATGCAAGACATTCCTGACTTGCCAAATCTCCAGCGCTGAAGTCCTAAGAGTTCCAGAATGCTTCACTGAAGAGATTCATGGGACAACCTCAGGGAATTGAGCAGATTTAGTTTTACATTGTGTGTATATATATTAGAGATGTGAATCGTGTCCTCGATCGTCTTAACGATCGATTTTGGCTGGGAGGGGGAGGGAATCGTATCGTCGCCGTTTGGGTGTTTAGAGTATCGTGAAAATCGTTAAAATCGTGAACCGGCACACTAAAACCCCCTAAAACCCACCCCCGACCCTTTAAATTAAATCCCCCACCCTCCCAAACCCCCCCCAAATGCCTTAAATTACCTGGGGATCCAGCGGCGGTCCGTAGCTAAATCGGGGGAAGGGGGAGGGCAGGAAAACCGGCACACTAAAACACCCTAAAACCCACCCCCGACCCTTTAAATTAAATCCCCCACCCTCCTGAACCCCCCCAATGCCTTAAATTACCTGGGGGTCCAGCGGCGGTCCGGAATGGCCTCCTGCAATTGAATCGTGTTGTCTTCAGCCGGCGCCATTCTGCGCCGCCATTTTGCAAAATGGCGGCGCAAAATGGCGGCGGCCATAGACCAACACGATTCGACTGCAGGAGGTTGTTCCGGACCCCCGCTGGACTTTTGGCAAGTCTTGTGGGGGTCAGGAGGCCCCCCCAAGCTGGCCAAAAGTCCCTGGGGGTCCAGCGGGGGTTCAGCGGGGGTTCCGGACCCCCGCTGAACGACCTCCTGCAGTCGATCTCCTGCCGGCGCCATTTTCCGTACGGAAAATGATTCGCGGCAGATCGCTCCCGGACCCCCGCTGGACCCCCAGGGACTTTTGGCCAGCTTGGGGGGGCCTCCTGACCCCCACAAGACTTGCCAAAAGTCCAGCGGGGGTCCGGAACGACCTCCTGCAGTCGAATCGTGTTGGTCTATGGCCACCGCCATTTTGCGTCGCCATTTTGCAAAATGGTGGCGCAGAATGGCGCCGGCTGAAGACAACACGATTCAATTGCAGGAGGCCGTTCCGGACCGCCGCTGGACCCCCAGGTAATTTAAGGCATTTGGGGGGGGGGGGTTCGGGAGGGTGGGGGATTTAATTTAAAGGGTCGGGGGTGGGTTTTAGGGTGTTTTAGTGTGCCGGTTTTCCTGCCCTCCCCTTCCCCCGATTTACGATTTTTTGACGATAAATCGGGGGAATTGGTATTGTTTCGTGGCCCTAACGATTTTTGACGATTTAAAATATATCAGACGATATTTTAAATCGTCAAAAAACGATTCACATCCCTAATATATATAAACACATAAACATTCTCTGGTTTTGATTTACTTATGCTATGCATATATTTTCTTGTATCTTATTTTCTATTACATTTGTAGTGTGTTTCATTGTTTACATTATACTTTATTCTTATTGCATTGCAATTTTTATTGGTCCTAGATTATTAAATATACTCAATTTACTGGGACCATAAATATGAAATCAGCTAAGCACAGTGTTTAGACATTTTCTGTTTGACTCTAAGAATTAAGATAACTATGCCACTTAGTGACCTTAAGCACTCCCTGGACATTACACTTGAGAGTTTGTGTTTGAGGAGGGGAGAGAGAGAGACAGAGTTCACATCAGCCCTGATCCTGGCCCTTCCCTACACACTCAGGCCATACCCTTGTCCTGGAGGCTCTCCCCCCATTCTGACCCTTCCTTCCCCACAGTCCCACTTCCTTTCTGTCTACAAATTAAGCCTTGCTTTTAAATGAGCAATAACACACATGATGTCACAATCGTACCTCCATCAACCAATCGTATTGAAGTTTTGGGTTACACCAGTATTCAAACTCACATGAAAACCTGAATTCATATAGTCTGCACAATCCACTACAGCAGAAAACCACAGTGCTCACCAGTGTTTATTGAAGCTGTTTGGTGACTTATTACACCCAGATTGAAAAACTGAGACTGGATCCCATGTGTCATGTTTTACTAGCCTTAAATCCAAACCCTGGACTCAAGACAAACTAGGGGGATCATTTGCCTCTACCATGTTTTGCTATAACCTAGGTCTATAAGTCATGCTGACCTGTAGATGATTTCTGTTCCTTGGTTATCTGCTCCAGTCTGCCCAGCAGAGCATCGATATTCGACTTGATCTGAGTCAGCTCCATTTTAATTGCTTGCAGCTCATTGGTTTTCACTGGCGGACAAAAGGGAAAGAGAGTGGGATAGAGGGAGAATAAAGGAGACAGAGAACAAGAGAAAGAAGAGATAATGTGAAAGGCAGGGAGAAGGAGAAAAAGCAAGTGGCAGAGAAAGGCAGAAGAGAAGGAGGAAGGTAGGATGTTACAGAAAGGAGGGGATAAGGAAAGAAAATAAAGGTAAGAGAGAATCATACAGAGAGATAGGAACAGTGAAACCAAGATATAGAGAAAGGGAGAATTGAGAGAGAAGAACATAGATACAGGAAGAGAAACAGGAGCATACGAGGTACAGAGGAAGATAAAAAAAGAGAATTTTTTTGTACATTTGAGACATGCCATCTTTAAGAATTCTTGTTAATTTCAACAATCTTTACTTTTGGGAGAAAAACATGATTAGCCTGGCAATTATGATCAGTTGAACTTCTCTTTGCACTAGAGGCAATGTTTGAGAACTTTGTGGGAAAGATAAGGACACTTCTTATTTATCTATTCCTAAACCACTTTGCTAATTAAGGCCATGATATTAAGCCACGGAGCTTACTTACTTGCCTCCCGCATAGATAACAATGTTACAAGCCAACCACATCCGGTCTCCACCTCTCAGCCTCCCATCCCCAACCACACACAATTACCCGGTGTCCTACCTCCACGGGCAGACATCTTAGAGAATTTTGAATCCACATCAGCCTTAGAAATTGAATCCATATTAAAAAAACTAAAGCCATCCGCTCACCCACTGGACTCGATTCCAGTCAACCTACTGATAGCTTCTGCCAAAAACATCACTAAGCCCTTCACCCTTAATATCCTACCCCCTCCCTTGGAATACCTTGTTACCCAAAAAAGCCAACTCTTATCAGTTCTTACCAGTTTTGACACGTTACTCCCCATGCTTAAGCTGTATCCAAGTTTTTCTCTCCCCCCTGTTCTATGTAAGACAACTTTGTCACTGTTTTTTATGGTTGCAATGTAAACCGGAGTGATAATTAACTCTGTTATTTGAACTTCGGTATAGAAAAGTTATAAATAAATAAATAAATGATATTACATGAGGATATTCCCCCTGATATTTGCCACAGTTTCTTAGTTTACTAGACAAATCTATTTTTGAGATTTAGACAGTGCTGAATTGATCTACCTAAGGAACACTAAACTGTATTCCTTCCCCTTTATACATCTTTAAACAGAAAGAAACGTGATTCTAATTTAAAGGGGGGAGGGGGGTGTGAGAGGAATTTTCAAACTGTCCGCTTTGGCGCGATGCCCATGACCACTTTTTATCCATGGACACTGCCCCAAAGTTTGAAGTACACATGGACTTTCTCTAGTCATTTGCCACGGGTACAAAGCATCCACAGACTTTTGCACCTGCGGGAGGTTTTTTTAAAATAGAAAATAACACCAGTCGATTTGAAAATACAGTCTGTGTGTATTATTTTCTGATCTCTCCCAAAACATGCCCTGGTAGCATCTCCCCCAGATGCATGCTGTGGAACCCCTGGGGTACTTTTAACTGGATTGCAGGAGGGCAAAGAGCCTATTTACCCAGGTGAATCAGCTGTTTGAAAATTGCCCACTTTCGATGTGTGTAAAACTATGTACATCCTACAATGCGCACAGTTTTTATCTTCATCATGCGGAGTTGTTCCCAGAGGGGGCCTTAGGTCAGGAGAGGCAATAATGGGTGCTGTTTTTGCATTTTCAAACCTATGTGTGTTGTTTACCTTTAAACCACTGAAGAAAGAAAGTGCAAATATTTATGGGCATTTCCAATCCCCCCAACCCAAGGCTATTTTGAAAAGGAAGCTGATTTCCCTTTGAAAATTGTGCAAAGCCTGCGGGTGAAAATATCAGCGGACTTTGCACCTGTGTGGGCTGTTTTGAAAAAGACCTCAAATAGTTTTCCTGTTGGTCACAGCTAAAGCAGAGAGAACACATCTCGAGATTCTTCTAGTGTGTTCATTATGCAGTAGCTCAGCATAGCTGGTCCATATACTGAACCTGCATAATAAGGCAGACATGGAAGGAATACATTTTGTTACATTTATTTATTTATTTATTTATTTATTTATTTAATTCTTTTTAATATACCGATGCTCAAGACCATGTCTTATCGTACCGGTTTACATCAATACCAGGGGAAAAACCATAAATTATGAAAATGAAAGTTACAATGAACAGGTTTCATCTCGGCAAAGTGATCCAATGGATGTTTTCAAGGCAAACTCTCATTTTTTTCCCCTTCTAGTTAAATAGCCTGCAACAGCCAAGGTGTTCAAAACAGTTCTCCCCTACTGAGGTTTGCTGCAGTTCATTTTTATTGTATACTTTGTCTTTGTACCACAGGCACAGAAACAGAGACAAACAATTCAGAAAAACAGGGCCCAGAAGAGACATCAGAGAATTTATCTGTAAGCAGTATCAGGAATCAATCTAGCCAAAGAGGTAGGGAAGCACAGAAGTCCTTATCTACCAACATTTACAATGAGGTCAATATGGAACCTTAAAAGTTACCCTGACATGTCAGTTTGCTGCCTCACTGACAGGCAAAACTTTACTCTGATAACACTTTTTCCTGGGCAGAATGTAGCTGAATAAAAAGAGAGAGGGTAGGGGCATCCCCGGGGCGAGATTCAGCAAGTCTAGTCAGGTAAATCACAGTCCTAAAGTTATCCAAGTAAGCTCGAGGCGGGCATATTCAGCGGCGGAGTTACCTAGGTAAGTCCTGCTGAGTATCCCTGGCTATCCTTCTGCTACCCGCATCGCTGGGATTTCACCTCCGTTACTCTGCTACTATGAATGTCATCCCAGGCTAAAGTTGAAGGGGGTCTGTGTTACACATCGTCCTGTCACTCCTCATGAACTATAGACTCACACCCCCTCGCACACTGGCGCTAACAGTGAAACCTGTGCCTAATGGATGGCTGTTCTTTATCGCCTTATACAGACCAGGACTGCTTTTCCGAGCATCAGAAACAGAACGCAGCAGCAGATTAGGAACTCAAGGTCCATCTAGTCTGCCCAGCTCCATTCCTGCTGCAGGGCCACAGACCCCAGTTGAATTTTGGCGCCTCCCTCACCTCTCTGTTAATCACCATGTTTTCTTGATGTTAAGGACCCACTGGATTTACTAGATGAACGTGTTCCGCACCATGAGCGCATATTATGATGGGGAAGAGTAAGAGATTTGGACTGAACCATTTCTTTAAGGCACCACCTATGGGAGGTGTCACTTAACACAGTAGCACTATCCCTGGCACTTACTCAGGGTTAATCTCTCGGTCACCTTTCAAACATCGCTCAGGCTCCGCCTGTACCCTCGCACATGTCCCTACTGCCATGGATAAATAACACTTCGTAACATCCTGTGAGCGGGTATTTTGAGAACACCTGCATGTGAAGGACTCTACGATAAACTGGACTACACTGTATATAGATGATACAGCCCATAGAAAGTTGCTGTAAACAAGTGCCCAGTCTTACCTTTGTTAGGCAGCAACTGAAAAGCATTCATAGTGAAGTGAGCCAGGCTGATTCAGGGCAGCGCACACTGACAGGCTCTTGAAGCCACCAGTGATGTCACGGTGGGCAAACAATGCCAGCTGTGACATCGCTGTCAGGAGCTTCTCCAGGGGTTGTGCCATCACTTCAAAAGCGAAGTGGGCCAACTTTGGCGGTTTTGCCTTTCGGGGCGAAACTTTGGATGAGCTTGCCTGGAATGTTTCATTTTCAGGGTCTATTAAAATAGGGGGAACAATTCCCGGGTAGCTGCGAATGAAAGCTCAGGGTGCCAGAGTCCCAGCACTGGTTCTGACTGAGCTGGAAGAAAAAGGAGAAAGGAGGAAACGACAGCCAAAAGGAAAAAAAAAAAAGGCATTCAATTATATTTTTGATATTGTGGGGTTTTTTTTTTTTCCCAGGGCAGAAGTGAAAGAAGGCTAAGCCTCATTTGCTGTAATTGCTCTCTCTCTGTTCCTTCCAACTCTAAACAAAGTTTCTCTAAAGTTCATGATGAAAACAAAGCCTGTCTGTTACACCCTTACTCCAATTCCCTGATAAATAGCGCTGAACTGCAGACATTTTATGAAAGACAAGACTTGGAGAAAAATACTCAATTGCGTAGAAAAATGTTTTTGGGATTTAAAAAAGAAGTAGAAGAAAAAGGAGGCTTCTTTTTTCTAAAATATCCTTGTAGGTGTGCTAAAATTCGGGGGAAAGGATTATTCCTTTCTAGACCCAGAACAGTTAAAAAAACCTCCTCGGTAAATAGAGTCAGGTGATAAGGAATAAATAGAGTTCCATGTACTAGAATAAGTTATATTCATTTCCTAGAAATTTGGCTCCTTTTCTTTTTCTTTAAGTAACGGATCTCAAAAATTTCCTGTAGTTAGAAGGGTCATTTACTTAAAATGATGTTTGCTAAATGTGAGTCTTAATCGACCATTTTGTTAAAATTTTGAATTTTATATGGGATGTAAATGACCTGTATTTTCGTTTGACAAGATATTTGTTAAAATTCTTGTATTGGATTTGAAAATTCATAAAGAAAAAAAAAAGAAAGAAAAGAAATCAATGTCAACACTCGCTATTGTCGGCACCTTTTCAATTGGACTCGTTTAATAATTTTGAAAGCTCTGCTCCCTTTATCAGGTCGAGGCGGAACACAGCCCTTGGAAGCTAATCACAAATGTATGTTAGTCCATTAAAAAGGTCTCGCCTCCAGCTTACCCGGTGACCCTTATTGCTACATGTCCAAGGGGGCTAACATCATCAACCACACTTCCTTACAAAGGGAACGAGGGATATCTGAAAACCCTCCATGTGTGCATTGTGTTAGCAGCCGGGGTGTGATACTTACATCTTAGCCGGGCCGAGCTGTTTGCAATGGCGGCGGACCTGGCAAGCAGTTTGACAGGAATTGCTGATTTTACTCGTCTCACTAAGGGCACTGTGACCCGGGGACGCTTCACTGGAACCACCCTGGGGACTGGAGAAAGACGGCTGCGGTATTCAAAAAGCCTGCATCCCAAAAGATGGCAAGTAGTGAAAAACACAATCATGTTTAAGCTAACGGTAAAACAGATAGCAATATAACATTTACAGATGTCAAGAGAGGGATCCCGAAAGAACCAAATAGCCCAATTCACTATTCTACAGCACAGGCACTGGGCTATGGGTACCGATCACTGTTATGACAGAACGCTCTACTGTTCTATTGTAGATCACGGCCACCGTGAGAAATGTCCTGATCAGAGCAGTGATAGAATAATCCTCTATTCTATTCTACAGCACAGACCCCAGGAGGAAGGTAGGCCTCAGTGCTGCCATAAAATACTGTAACTTGTCGTTCTGTTTAACAGCATGCATGCTACAAGAAAAAGGCTTATCAATGCAGTCTTAGAATAATCTACTCTTTCATTCTAATGTGCAGAAACTGTAAGAAACAATAGGTCAATTGTAAGCACTTTATTTAGAGGCAAACTGAAGGCACAAACAACAGGAGAAACACATTTCGATCAGCTCGCACAAGGAAAAGATAAATATTAGAAACATAAAACTCTTGTATTTCCAGTGATATCTTTTGGCTCTGGATACGGTGGCAAGCATTCTGGGAAGCCTTTTCATTTGACCTCAGTCAGTTCAGAGGGTAATTTTCAGCAGCCTGCGTATGGGTGAAGCCTTTAGCCTGAGCTTTCATTGGCACACATACTGCCCGTTCAGAAATCTGAAGTATGTGCGTCAATGCTTTCCCCACCCCAACTCCGGGCTCTTGAAATGCCTGCCACTGATGGGGGTGGGGAGGGGGAGAGTACACACGTCATTGAGTTACACGCATACTTTTCCCTGCCCAACCTGCCGGAAAATGTTGCAAAGCCCACGTGCACGCATAAGCCAGGGCTCAATGTGCAGAAACCCTTCTGTGTCTTTTCAGGACAACCCGGTCCTTAAGCAGGATTCTGAATGATTCTGCCTTTTTTCTCATGCATCTTTAATCTGAGACTTGTGAAAGGACTTTGAGGGCCGGGTGCTGGCAGGACTTGGTTCTGGCATGGATTGGAAATAAAAAGGAACACTTTTAAGATTGGCAATAAAAAAATAAATAAAAAGAGCCCACCCACCTATATCAAACTGAGCAAAAATAGAAACAGCTAAATCAGCTGTGCCAAGCAAGTACATTACAACGAATTTGTCAGAATTTGTCAGAAGCTGCAAGCAAGGCCCGCCTCCAGCAACCTACCTGCAGCCAATCGCGAACGGCAGAGAGGGCCTTTAAATTCCCTACAGCCCCGGCGCCGCGCGCCGAGCGTCGCGCGTCGAAGGAGCGCGACAAAGGGGCCTGCCCCTTTGAGCGCCCCTTCGAGCAGCCCTATCGAGCAGACCTGAAAATCTAGAGAAATTTGGGCTTGCGTCGCTTTACAATGCTACCATAAGCTTTCGATCCGCCTGGCCTCCAGCTGACCTAAGAGCCCCGAGGAAGCCACGAGCCATACCCGCAGATGAAACTAAAACCTGAATAAATGCCAAAGGTCCTGGACAAACTGATTTGCAGACCGGAGTACAGCCAACACGCACCTACCCCTCCAAACAACTCAAACAATCCCCTCCAGCCACCATCCAACATCCCCCACAGTCTCTCCAGCGTCAATCAAGACACTTCAGCAGCCGCTCCAGCCCTTCTAGCATCCATTCCAGCCTCTCCAACATCCACTCCAGCAGTGCCAGCCTCTCCAACATCCACTCCAGCAGTGTCAGCCTCTCCAATATCCAAGCCAACGGTCCCAACCTCTCCAGCATCCTTTCTAACATCCATCCAGCCGCACCTGTAACCCTGGGGCAATCTCCATCCACCTGACCAGCACCTAACTCCACCCACCACTCCACCCTCTAATCATGCAATCCTACCCCATTCCTATCATCAATCATCGCCACTCAGACCTCTCCAAACTTTCTCAACGGACCCTGTATCAGTCAACAAGATCACTCATCCCAATCATGCTCACACCCCTGACTCAACTTCTAGGACTCACGATATTCTCCCTAACCCTCTTCAACGCTCAGTCCCTCACTAAGAAAACGCACATCCTGCATGACTACCTGCTTGAATCCAAACCAGATGTATGTGCTATAACGGAAACCTGGTTAAAAAGCACCGACACGGTATTGATAAACCAATTACCTATTCACCTCTATGACGTCTTCTCAATTACCAGACCCAAAAAGAGAGGGGGAGGTCTGCTGTTAGCAACCAAGAAGGAACTGAATCTCAGACAACAACCAATCAAGACCTCGTCCAAAACATTAGAACTCGGTTTGTTTAAATCAAAACACATTCAAATTATACTGGTCTACGCTCCTCCAGGATCAATAGACTCGGATGCCTCACCCCTTATAGAAACCATTGCCAAATACATTAACATGGACTCACCGGCCATAATTTTGGGGGACTTCAATCTACATGTGGACGCCTCCCCGATCTCCTCCAACTGCGAAACATTCCTATCCACACTCCAGGCTATGGGCTTTGAACAAATAGTCAACAAACCCACCCATAAAGCTGGACATACATTAGATCTCATTTTCCTAAACTCACACCTATCATACACTAACTCTCCTGACTGCACCCCAGTCCCATGGTCCGACCATTCACTCTTATCAGCTACTCTCATGACTAGAGGAAACCCCTCTCAACCACAACCTCATTCCACCATCCATCACAGAAGAAACTGTTCCTCTGATATTCTTAGTGATCATCTCTCCAAAGAACTCCCCAATCTAGACACTTCTAACCCCAACTCAGCACTCCTTTCCTGGTGCAATATCACAGAGTCCATAGCCAACAAACTCTGCCCCAAGGAGACGAAAACCATCAACTGGACTCAAAAAAGGAAGCAACCTTGGTACTCACCGGAACTTAAACGAATGAAGCAAGACCTCCGACACAAGGAAGGCTCTTGGCGGAAATCCCCCAACTCTACAACGATGTCTGATTACAAACGAATCATGCATCTCTACAGGAATTCTCTCCTACAAGCAAAAAAAGACTACTACTCCAGCAGAATCCACGATATTCAATTTGACGCTAGAGCCCTGTTCTCCTATGTATCTCAACTTACTAAACCCTCTGCCCCCACCATCCCCGACGATCAGGCTCAATCCAAAGCTAATGAACTTGCTCTCTTCTTTCAGGACAAAATTGCAAACACCCTAGCGCTTCTCCCTTCTAACCCTACACCTCTATCACTAAACTTCACCACCACAGGCCCCCCCAATGCCACCTTAGAGTCCTTCGAGCCTACCACCCCGCTGGAGATAGAATCTACACTCAAGAAGCTGAAACCATCCAGCCACCCATTGGACCACATCCCAACAAAACTCCTGCTCCTTATACCAAGCACCATCTCCAGATCCTTGGCCGACATCATTAACTGCTCCCTTGCCCAAGGAATTTACCCGGATGATCTTAAAACTGCATCGATTAAACCTCTCCTGAAGAAACCCAACCTAAACACGAATGAGCTTTCCAACTTCCGACCCATTTCCAATCTCCCGCTGCTAGCAAAAATCACTGAGAAGGTGGTGAACACACAGCTATCGGACTACCTTGAGGATCACAAAATTTTATACCCCTCCCAGTATGGCTTCCGCAAGTCTTCCAGCACTGAAACCCTCCTCATCTCGTTAACAGACCACATCCTCATGGGCCTAGACAAAGGGACTTCTTTCCTGCTAGTTCTCTTAGACATCTCCGCGGCGTTTGATACCGTGAACCATAGCATCCTCCTCAATCGCCTCTCAGACATTGGTTTAACTGGATACGCCCTCCAATGGTTCAGCTCATTCCTCAATAACAGAAGCTCCAAGATCACCATCAACAATAAAGAATCTCCCAACTTCAAATCTACCCTAGGTGTTCCCCAAGGCTCCTCTCTATCCCCCACTCTCTTTAATATCTACCTACTACCCCTCTGCCAGCTACTCACAAACCTCAACCTAACCCACTAATTATATGCTGACGACGTGCAGATCTTGATCCCTATAAAAGAATCCCTTCCAAAAACGCTATCTTTCTGGGAAAACTGCCTCAAGTCCATTAACCACCTACTTACCAGCCTAAACCTGGTACTCAATGCAGCCAAAACAGAAATTCTTCTCATCTCCCCCGACCATTCTACCAGCCACGACCAGACAACCTCTATCCCTCAGACTACTCAAGTCAGAGATTTAGGAGTCACCATTGATAACCAATTAAATCTAAAAAAATCAATTAACAATATTACGAAGGACTGTTTCTTTAAGCTACAAGTTATGAAAAGACTCAAACCCCTCCTCCACCTCCAGGACTTCAGAACAGTGCTACAGTCAACGATTTTCTCCAAAATCGACTACTGCAACACTCTCCTCTTAGGACTTCCGATCTCCGCCACCAGACCTCTACAGATGCTCCAGAACTCAGCAGCCAGGATTTTAACCAACACTAACCGGAGAACTCACATCACCCCGATACTTAGAAACCTACACTGGTTACCTATTAAATACAGAATTTGGCACAAAGCTCTCACCATCATCCACAAATCCACACACAACCAACTTCCTTTAGACCTTCAGTTACCACTCAAACCATACACATCTGCAAGACCCATCAGAGAGGCTCTCAAAGGAACCCTTCAAGTTCCCCCAACTAAATTCACTCGACTAACCTCCACGAGAGAGCGGGCACTTTCCACAGCTGGCCCCACCATCTGGAATAACCTGCCGACGGATCTACGACTGGAACCCTGCCTGACTACCTTCCGGAAAAAACTCAAGACTTGGCTTTTTGCCCAAGCCTTCCCTGAAACATAACATCTTATCTGAGCTTTCTTTTAGCTCAATAGACTAAAAGACCAACCCAGTAATTACATCTCCATCCATGTTTATTCTCCAGTTTTTCCTGTCCTTTATTTCCTGGCTACACTAGCCTCCAAGTTCTTTCCCCCTGTTATTTGTAACTGCGCTTCGGCCTTCTTGTTATATGGTTTCTTGTTAAGTTAACCCCCAAGTTTGATGTAAACCGGCCTGATATGAAGCTTGTCATGAAGTTCGGTATAGAAAAATGTTAAATAAATAAATAAATAAATTTGATTACCATTATGGAGGGTTATTCTATAACTGTGTGCATTCAGGTGCCTTTTACCCACAGACTTTACCCTGAATTTTCAAAGCAAACTTGTGAGCATATATTTGCTTTGATAATTTGCATGTAATTGGCCTGGTACACGCACAGATTAAGTGATAAAAAGTTACGCTTTCTCTTCAGAAGTGCAGGTACACTTTCGCACGTACTTTATGTAACCAAGAAGTTGCACGCAAGTTTCACCTGAGTCCCCCGCAATCCTTCTCCCCTGTTTGTGTAAAAGTGAGTGAGAGTAACCAGATCACGGGCAGAATTTTGCATGCACGAATGTGCACCAAGCCTTGGTCTACTCTTTTTTTTTTTTAACATCCATTTCTGTACACGTAACCTGGTTTTATGTGTGTAAATGGCATTCAACGTTCAGCCCACAAAGTGATAATTTCGGTCTCAGCAAACCTTCA
Organism: Rhinatrema bivittatum; assembly: GCF_901001135.1. Classification (NCBI taxonomy): domain Eukaryota; kingdom Metazoa; phylum Chordata; class Amphibia; order Gymnophiona; family Rhinatrematidae; genus Rhinatrema; species Rhinatrema bivittatum. The sequence continues at coordinate 62,610,347 of NC_042622.1, forward strand.
TCGACTCTGATGAAGTTGCAGTGGGAGTGAAATCAGTCAGTAGCTCTTAGGGCCTTCCATCTGACTCCCACCAAAGAGAATCCTCTTTCTCCACCTCTGAAACAATCCCTCAGGAAAAATGGAAATCCTCAGCAAATTCCTCAGGATTAGGGAGGTCAAAGACAAAGACCTCCCTAATCCTGAAGGCCTGGGCACTTTGACCTTGGGCCCCAGCCATGATTCCCAGGTTAGGAAGCACCCTTCAGCCAGCAGCCCTCTGCTTAGAGCTACTCCCCAAAAACACGACCTCTCCCCTTGGAAGGAGAGACTTGAACTCTGAACCATGAGGGCCCGGGAGTTTTGTTAAGTTCGTGACACCTTCCACTGGGGAGTGTCAACCTTTTTCTAACACTTCTACTCTACTCTGACACCACACACACACCACATGCAGTGTCTGTTGAGATGAATGATGTACTCTAGTATGCAGCAAGTGTGAGACCCTCTTCACACATGTATGTGTGTATTTATAGATGTGTAGAGAGGGTGCCATTTTCTGCCCCTAACAAAATAACCCCGGCCCTTACAAACATGCAGAGTGCCCTCAGAGTGACTCGGGTCTCACCAGACTCTGCCCTTTGGTGATGCCAGAGAGAGTCAGTGTGTGGTAAGGAGGAACATCATTCCCCAGCTGGGAAGAGTGAAATAGTGATATGAAAACCCCTGCTCCCACCTGAGTAGGAGGAGAGTTTTTGAGAGATGTAAGCCCTAGAGTCCTAAGTGCTGTCTAGAGTCCCCGCCCACTGAGAGGCTCCACAGGGCCTGTCTCTCACTGAGCAGGTCCCTGAGAGGTTTGAGGGGAGGAGAAACGGTTCTTGGGAGTTCAAAAGAGAGAGAGAGAGAGAGAGCGAGAAGAAGAAGTTCTAGCAGAGTCTGGTGGACCAGTGTACGGGGAGGAGCCAGGAGAATGGGTAAACTGCCTAGGAAAGTCACCAAAGTCAAAGACTGATCCAGTTAAAATCAGCCCAAGGCTCACGGGAGAGTGAAAGGAAGAGAAAAGGACATTGGGGAAATAGATTACATCTGCCAAACAATTACTAGGAGGGTACCTTCCCTGAAGAGCTGACCTGTTTGAAGGAGAGGTGGAAAAAGATTGTGAGTTTTTTTGTGCTGTGGAACTTTGTTACAATATGGTTGTACTACCCTAATTGTGCTAATTTTTGGATTTGTGCTTTGCTACCAGTTTCTTTAAGTAAAGACCTTATTTTGAACACCAGAGCTGAAGTGAAGAGTGATTTTTGTATGAGTGACTGGGGTGCAGAAGAGCCCCCGAGAGATAAAAATCTAAGCTCCTTGAAAACCTGTGTATCCCCCCCCCACCCCTCCCCGTGCAGGAACCCTGGGAATGGTCACGGGGCCTTCAGCGGTCCGAGGCCCTCCCCATGTGCCCCCCATCCAAAATGGGATGGGAGCTACAAGTGTGATTGTGTGCACTTAGATGTGTGCGCCTGTGCAGAGTGAGACTGGAAAAAGGAAGTTTGAGAAGTGGTTTAGGATGCAAACACCTATTATATTTTAAATGTCTGGCAACAGCCTTTGTGGTTAGACTTACAGAACTACTGCTAGATTTTACTTTGAAGGGGACCTACCACGCTTAAAATTCAAGGCAGTGCATAAATGCAGTCCAACTCAAGTCCCCTCCCTAGCTGCACAGTAAATTGAGACCCATGTGGGTCCTAAGCTAGCTTACATTGAAGATGGCGCCTATCTCTGGAGCAGTGGGCACACAGGTAGTCACCTTGAACTCGGAGGATCGGACATTTCCTCTAGTGCAGCAGCTAAGAGTGTTATCAGGCTGGGAAACTGCACTGCTGGATTGAAAGTTCCTTTGCCAGCGTCCATGTGACAATATTTGATTCACTCAAACTCAAACAAATTTTCATGAATTTTGCTCCTCCAAGATTACAGGGAGATATTGTCTAACATGGTTTATAAAAGGGAGCAGCGACAAAGCCATCCATACAAACTGGAGCTCATCGTGATCAATCTGTTTTGACAGACACTAGGTGACACCATTGCTCCAGTGACAGAGAACCAAAATCTCAGCAGTTTCTGAATGCAACCCAAGGCAGGCAACACACCAGAGAGATCCCAAAGGAGAAAGAAAGTATGCTTCCTCCTGTGTCCATTCCTTTTGTTACGGTTAGGAAGAAATGGGCATTTGAATTATGAACTACCTTGGAAAATCTTGGGGAAGGAAATTTTCAAGCAATCTGCACAGGATAAAGCCTGTGGTTACTTTTGACCAGCAGACTTAAGCCAGAATTTTCATAGTGGATTTCTGCACATAAATCTGCTTTTGAAGAATTTGCAGGCATGTATGTAAGCGGCGCAGACATGCATGTACAGAGACACGCTGGCTCGGGAGCAGGTATTGCAATGCTTTCTGCGTGTACACTGACATGTATGCTTTCAGAAACCCAAAGTACACGGGTACGTTAGGTTCTGTCCCCGCCCCTGAAATGCCTCTTTATAGTGCTCATAAAAATACCCACAAAATTGCTTACATGCATTCTTTAATATACACAACATCCCTCCCTCCCCGGGCAATTTATAATGGACATTTATGCGCATAATTATGCATGTGAATCCTTTAGCGAATGATCCCCATAAGGGCAGATTCTGGAGAATGGGAGTGAGGCGTACCCTGATTATATGTGGTCTTCGCCCATAAACCGTCCAATCTCACAGCCAAATAGGAACCAGGCTGGCAAACGAATGATGATGCACACAGGACTCAGTACTGACACTGCTTTCAATTTTTGCCAATCCAGTGAGGCTATGGAAAATACACCAGACTGCTGTTGACTTTATGTATATAATATATATTTACCTATAACTGATTATCCCAGGCTTCCTAAAGTGTCCTCAAAGTGGCTGTATGGAATAAGGAGACCTGCTGTCTCCTGGATCATACGGAGCTCTGAAGAATTGCTTGGGACTCGGCGATAACATTGCCGCCGAAATGCCTAGCTCCTTTCTGCACTGTCTATTTTCATTTCTTCAGAGTCCTGGGGTCAACTAAGTTTCAGATCCAATTTGTCTCCTCAGCAGGGGGTTGCCACTGCTCCATCTACTGCTGCATGTGTAAATGAACTCAGAACAGGGTGAGCCTCCTGAAAAAAGCAAATTTATATTCGGTGGCAGAGCTAGAGAGGAGGGAGAAAGAGCATATTGTAAAAATGAGTGAGACATTTCAAGCACACTGCACTGCACTAGGCTCTCTGGACAGAACTCCTAGGGAGGATCCATGTGCTCTCTGCCAATAGTCAGGCTGTAGGTTGCAGTAACCATACTATGAAACAAAATGCTTTCATTTAGAAGTCGCATTACCTTCTCTTAGCTAGAAATATCAGGATTTCTTAAAAAAAGTCTTCAGAACTAACAAAGTACTATAGATCCAGAAGGCCAATTTTCAAATCCTTTTACACCAGGAAATAGTGATTTAAACACGTTAATGGGCCATGTGCAGACTTTTAGCTGTATGCAGGGGCGGCGTTCCTGGGGGGGCACTGATGGGCGGGATTGTACAGTAACGCATGCAGATTGCATTTTCTAGTCTAGGGGTGGATACTTAGTGCCCATGGCAAGCTTTTCAATGGAAACCTGCTCGCACTCTCTCTTTGAAACCTGGCGTAAAGTCCGCAGCTAATAAAAGAGCCCATGGGAAAGTCAGAAAATCATCCCCCCCCCCCCCCCCCAACAGGGTCATTTTCAAAGGGACTTGTGCGGGTAAAGCAGCTCTTTACCTGCGTGGAGAAGTATTCTTGGGGTGGGATCAGGGCAGGGTTGGGACTTATGCACATACTTTTTTTTTTGATTTTTAGAATTAGGAGTGGAAATTCTCTCGGTAAAAATGCGCACACCAAATAGCAGATTTAACTGTGTGCGCATAGTTTTGCTGGGATCATTTCCAAAGCTGACTTACATGAATAAGTCCACTTTGAAATTGGTGTAACTTATGTGCATCTTTGCTCGCTAACTTATGGGTAATGTTAAAAAATGACCCCCTACGTGGTCATTAAGGACAGTAAAAGAGCTAAACGTTCCCACCCCAATAGTGTGCCCTGAATAGAGCAGACTGTGTGTGGCTTGAGTTGTTCAAGTCAACTTTAGCCTTCTACAAACTTCTAGCACAGTGTTTGCCAATCTTTTTGATGCCAGGGATTGGTTGGCTGACCATGGACCGGCTGGCTAAAATGAGGGGGGTGGGAGGAGAACATGCCCCATCACTCCTTCAGAAGTCTCCCTCTGTCTCAACCCGGCCATGCCCAAATGATTTAATTACAAGAATTACGACAAAGGAGCTGTGCTTCTTTCACCTAGAGCACAGGATAGTGTAGCCAGGGGCTAAAAATAGTTACACTGGTGGTAGTAGGGGGAATGTGCTGCCCCTTTAACGGGCCTCGTGCTTGTGGCAGACTTCACGGTTGCATAGCCAGCAATATTTACAGAGCTGGAGTGGGGACAGTCCAAGGTTCAGCTGAGACCGATGTTCATGTTTCGTCTGCCAACCCGATCAGCTGTTCAGTGGCAGTGGTAGAGAGAAGCCAGAAAGCGCTGGCAGTCTGTCCCCCCTCACCTGCAAGCAGCAGCAGTGGGCAGCGGTGTGGGGCCTGCAGTGAATCCACTTGTGGCAACGGGGAGCGAGCCATTATGTGTGTGGCTGCAGAGGGTGACTGCAGCATGGGTCAGTTTCCTCCTGTAGTGACTGCTGCTTTGTGGATGCAAAAATGCTGCCATGGATCAGTGCTGGTCCATGGACCAGTGGCTGAGAAACACCGTTGGGTAGCACACCTTCATTATGTATACAAGTCAGAAAAGGTCACAGAAGCCAGTTTTGAAGGCTGACCAGAGCAGCAAACAAAGTCTCTTTGGCTGCTCATGAGGATTTCCCTGTTCATTGGCCAAGTATCCCGACTAAGCTGCTGTGCAGCAAAATTTGAATCCTCTGTCCACAGCTTCATTCATGATTTACAGGGTACAAAGGGAGCAACAGCAACCCTGCTGAAGTTTGATAGCCATTTGGCTGCCTGCTGATGACAGCTGATGGCTAAACTAGCTTGGGTGGTCACCACTGGCCACCCATCACAGATTTATATTATAAAGCGGGAAAAGTATAGACAAAAGAATGGCAAGATTGCCTGCATCAGGAATTTCCTCGGTGTCTGCTTATTTTTCGCACGCTCCCTTTGCGCAGACTCCTAGGTCCTACTCCCACATCCACACATTTAGGGCTCTTTTTTTCAAAAGGCTCCAGCGTGTAACGGTGGCAGTTATGCATGTAAGTAGCATGTACGTGCACATGTAGTATTTTGCAGGAGCCTGAATTATGCATGCACTTGCAGTGTCGCACATAAATGTGAAAGGCAGAAAAAATAAAAAGGAAAGGAGTGGTTTAAGAGTGTTCTGGGACAGGGTTTGGAAGTTCACGCACAGGTTAGCATTTCGTGAGTGGCATACGCTCACGCATCGCCGAAACTGTATGCACGCTTTTCCATCTGCTGAGTCACGGAATTAAAACTGCACGTGTCTTTTGTCTGCAGTTTTTGAGTGGGAGGTGTGGGTTACGTGGCAAGGTGCTGACGAACCGAGTGTTTAAAAGGTCACCACAAGTAAGTGTTTGTATAGGTGGAATACGCACGTGCTTTATAAAATATCTTCCTCCGCCTATAAACTGAAGTAATTACATATAATTTGCGTGTATTTTTGTAAAACGTGTATGGACACACAGTATGCATCTTCCTGCAATAAAAGAAGATGCACACACTTTCAGGGCAGCGATATGCGATATTCTATAAATTGTGCGGTTCCTGCCACACGGTTGATAAAATACAATAACTTTGTGCACACTCTCTTACGCACATGTGTGCTGACTTACACACACTGTTGAAAATTACCTTCTTAAACCTTAAACTTCTGTGACAGGGCCCTTAAAACAAGGCCTGGCCACTAGATGGACCCTTGGAAAAATTTGCAGGGAATGCACTTGGCCTATACTTTTGAGGTTGAATGATGTACACGCTTACAGAGTTTTATAATGGGGATTTGGATAGCTTTTTCAGTAGTTTTGTGTGTGGGGAATTGCTAGGGGGAGGGTGCCCTGGCTGAATATAAGCTGGTGCACAGGGGATTTGAGAAAAGGAACAGGAGGGTTTGGCAGGAAGCTGGAGTGAAGACAGGGTGGAAACATTTCTCTCTCCTTCCTTGAAGCCACTGACGGTGTCCAGCAAGGCCATGGCTCCAGGAGATGCAGAATCTACTCCTGGGGCAGTGCTACTGAGCCACTTGGGAGGAATCATGGTGTTCAAGTGCATGTGATTCCATCTGGTGACAAGGAAAAAGATGTAGAAGGATTTTGTGAGTACTGAATGCTATCTCTTTTGAAAATGTCAGGCTACGGGGAAGAAAAGAAAAGAGCTGATATTATTTTCAAAGGGGTTCTTGGAGGTCATACATCTTGTTATTGTTACTGCTCGACTGCTGTAGGAAATCTGTGTACCCTGAGAAATCCATTCTTTTTTTGTGTTTAACTCTGACTGTTGGTAACCCCAGAATTATGAAATAAAAAGTTTTATTTGAAGATATCCTTCTGACACGGACCCACCTTTTTTAAGCCAAGGCATGGGTTTGACAGAAGCCACTATCAGATGTGGAAGAAGATGGGGAGCAGTCAGAGAGGGTTACAGAAGGGAAAGAAGCATTTATTTATTTATTTATTTACTTTATTTATTTATTTAGAAGTTTTTATATACCGATGAACATTAGGAACATCTCATCGGTTCACATTAAACAAAAGTCAGCAACAAGCGCTTTACAGTGAAACAAAGAACATGTGAAAATACAGATATAAAAATTTGATGGAAGCCTTCCCTGTACAGCATAGTAAATACAGCCCTTGCCTCTGAACCAGGTCCACTACAGCATCTGCTAAATCATTTTTGCTTTCGAACCCTGTATTAATGTGTAAGGGTCAGGGCTGCGGATGTATCACGCGCATGGTTAATTTTGTCTCATGTGAAAGAGAAATACTGTCATACAGTTATGATTTGTTTATAATGAGCTCCAGTTATTGTATGCAGTTATGTGTTCACTAAGAAACATACTGAGAAATAATTTTTGCTTCACAGCCCCCATCTTTACTCCCCTAGCATTAACAGAAGAAAGAAAGTACAACTTAAGGCTCCAGTATTATGTACAAGGTCAGCACGTAACTTGTTGTAAGGTTCTGAATATTTTTGCCCAGAAAAGATAACACAGTACTACTTAAAGAAATTGCAGGCTTGTGGGCTGTTAGCTACCCCTTCCTTTCTCTAACTTGAAGCCTGCAAGCTTTAAGGACAAAATGGAAACAAGGCTTAATTAAAAGCACAAGAATATCACTTACTTGAAGCCAGCTAGCAGATTAAGAGTTAAGCACAGCATAAGCTGTTTTGCAAAGGTTGAAGCTGACGAACACCTGGCAATTTAGTATAAACTGGACATACGTTTTATAGACTTTATGGATACACTCTTAGCTTTTGGAGAACATACAATCTTTTGACAGTAGTTATTACTTGGTGTGTTTTATGGAATGTGTTAGATTTAGAGAAATGCAGAGCTAGTGGTCACACACATGTGAGAGAGAATGTCTGTATAAGATGGAGATTCAGAGTGGTCCACAGAACATATGCATTCTTTTTTCCTTATCAATTATTTTGACAAACTTCAGCAGTTAGCACAAAGGAAATGGTTCTGAGCATGCTCCAACCAAATACATAATATAGAGTTTCAAGGTGGGACAGGGAGAGACTGCTGACCAGAGCTGAACAGAAAGAGAAAAGACTCAAGAGTCTCCGGTATTATATTATAATCTGCTTTGTTTGTTATTTGTTCCTAAGTGTTCTTATAAGTGTTTGGTTTTGTGTATATAGGGGCAGATTTTAAAAGCCTACGCGCGCCAAGCCTATTTTGCATAGGCCCGGCGACGCGCGCATGTCCCAGGGCTTGAAAAAAGGGGCGGGGCGTAGGCGGTCTGGGGCGCGGCGTGGGTGGGGCCAGAAGCTTCTGTAGGGCCGTTAGGCCGGGGGATTGTGCGCCGGCATTTGGCCGGCGCGCGCAACCTACCCCTGCCCAGAGGCAGGCTCAACTTGCAAAATAAAGGTTAGGGCAGGGGGTTTAGGTAGGGCTGGGGGGTGGGTTAGGTAGGGGAAGGGAGGGGAAGGGAGGGGAAGGTGGGGAGGGGGATGGAAGGAAAGTTCCCTTCAAGGCTGCTCCGAGGGAACGGGGAAAGCCATCGAGGCTCCCCTAGGGCTCGGCGTGTACAAGGTGCACTAGTGTGCACCCCCTTGCATGCGCCGACCCTGGATTTTATAACATGTGCGCGGCTGTGCGCGCATGTTATAAAATCGGGCGTACATTTGTGCGCTCTGGGTTGCACGCATAAATGTACGCCCGCGTGTACATCTTAAAATCTGTCCCAAACTGTCAGAAAATATAGGGACGGATTTTCAAAGGGTTACGCGCGCCGGGCCTATTTTCAAAAGCCTGGTGATGCGCGTAAAGCCTGGGACGAGTGTAAGTCCCAGGACTTACAAAAAGGGGAGGTCCAGGGGCAGGGGCAGGGCAGGGAGGGACGGGGGCATGGCCAGAGACCTTCACACGACTTCTGTGCCAGGGATCATGCGCCGGCAGTTGGCCGGCACATGCAACTTACTCCAGCCCCAGGGCTGAAGTAAGTTTTAAAACAAGAAAACGAAAACGGTAGGGAGGAAAGGGCGGGGGAGGTTAGGGAAGGGAATGGAAGGTGAGGGGATAGGGAAGTTCCCTCCGAGGCAGCTCCGATTTCGGACCGGCCTGGGAGGGAACGGGGGAAGGCAGTGCGCCTCGGCGCGGGCTCAGCGCACACAAGGTGCACAATTGTGCACCCCCTTGCGTGCACCGACCCCCGATTTCATAACATGCGTGTGCCTGTGCGAGCATTTTATAAAATCGGGCGTATATGTGTGCACGTCGGGTAGCGCACACACATGTACGCCCGCGCACAGGTTTGAAAATCTACCCCATAGCTTTTAAAGTCTCTTATAAGCAATAGTCCATGTTATTATTTTCTTAGTTTGTTTTGTATGATCCAGATCAGAAGGCAAATACCTCATTCCAAAACCCATTACAAATCCACATAAAAAATGGTGCTCAGCTCACAAATAGGTATCAGACCCTCTATCATTTTATGTGCTCCAACAGAGGGTAACACTCCCTTAAGACACTTGCTTACCTATCATAGAAATTGTCTCTGTAGTAATCATAATCAAAGTCGTAGCCACTGAAAAGAAAGGAAAGATCAAATTAAATACTTAGCTACATCAGTTTTTAGACTGAATAAAGGTCAAACAGGTTATAAGTGATACCTTTTTTTTATTGAACTAACACAATCTATCTGTAATTAGCTTTCGAGTACTGTGCTCCCTTCATTAGGTCAGTGAAGGGAGATAGCAGTTACACTGGACTTAAGTAGTACAAAATCAGCTAGCAATGAGGTTGTCTGCATATGTTAGGAAGCTATAGGTTACAATAGAATTACAGCTCAGTATAGAATGTGATCAGATTTGACAGTTTCAGGAGGCCCATGTCTGATAATGGGTGAGAAAGTCAAAGTCTGTATTAATTTATTATTCTTTTAATTAACATTTTTTATATACCACCTTCCCAGACAACCATTCAAAGAAGTGTACAATCAAGCTTGTAAGGAATAAAATAACATAAATCATAAATTTTACAATTCTTGCCATATAATAAAAACTTTAAAACATTATAAACATAATCATAAAATAACAAAGCCATAAAACTGGCAAAGCATAATATCCGAGATCTACAAGACACGATTGAAAAATTGGTAGAATCAGGGGTACATAAAGGGTTTATTACATCTAGGGAAGCTAGAGCTTTGAAAGTGAAATACCCTGTATATCCTGTATTGTACACCATACCCAAAATTCATAAGTGTGTCTCTACGCCCCCTGGGCGTCAAATAGTGGTGGGGAAAGGCTCAATTTTGGAGCCTTTGTCGGACTTTTTGGATTTCTTTCTCAAACCATTTGTTACAGAAGCTCCTTCATTTCTACAGGATACATATCATATGTTGCAGTTGTTACAGGATATATCGGTCTTACCAGAGGACTGCTGGTTGGTCACTCTAGATGTGTCTTCTCTGTATACTAACATCCCCCAACAGGAAGCATTTGTTTTGGTGAAAAAAAGTTTACAAGCACGTCCACATAAAGTCCCTACCGGTTTTCTTCTTTCACTTTTGGAGTTGGTATTATTCAAGAATTATTTCAAGTTTGAAGATAAATTCTATCTACAGACACAGGGAGTAGCGATGGGGGCCACGGTTGCCCCGGACATCGCAAACCTGTATGTCGCTCACTTTGAGGATCAACATGTGTTTCCGTCTAGTTGGTTTTGTAATATACTGCTGTACAGACGATATATAGATGATATATTTTTAATCTGGACAGCATCTTTGGAAAGTCTGAAACAGTTCTTAGATTGGCTTAATACCCTGAATGCGCATCTACAGTTTACAGCACAATATGACCAGGGGTCTATACCCTTTTTGGACATTTTAATTATGCGAGAAGGGGACACCATTAAGACCACATTATATAGGAAAGGTACAGATCATAATCATTATTTACAATATTCTAGTTATCATCCTACAAGACTCAAGAATGGATTACCGATTTCTCAGTTTTTGAGATTAAGGAGGATTTGTTCTACCACAGATGAATTTTGTTTACAGGCATCTGCCTTATTTACGAGATTTGTTCAGAGAGGCTATCCTAAATCTGAAATTAAGAAGGCGTTTAAGAGGGCCTTATATACAAATAGATCTTTACTGCTTCAATATCAACAACGCCCTTTTACACATCATCTTACATGTACTTTGAAATATTCTAGACAGATCAATGCGGTAGTGAATATCATTCGTTCCCATTGGCAGGTTTTGGCTCTTCATTCTGTGTTCCAATCAGGTCCTAGATTTGCATTTTTTAGAGGACAGAACATTCGAGATCTGGTGGTTAAGTCCACTTTTGTTTCTACATGGAAGACACCTGAAACTGGTGGACATCATATTTATGGTAATTGTGATATGTGTGCCCTCTCTCTAACGGGTGATCAATGGCAGCTTCCAGATTCAGATGTTGTTGTCAATTTGAGTACGTTTACTACATGTGACTCTGAATGTGTCAGTTATGTCATACAGTGTCCATGCAGATTGGTCTATGTAGGACAGACTAAGAGGAAGATCCGCACGAGATTGATAGAACACAGAAGTTGTATTAAAACTTCCAAGATTACAGCCCCGTTGGTTCAACACTGTATCCAGCAGCAGCATATGTTTACTGATTTACGCTGGTCAGTTTTGGAACAAGTACAACCCAGCCCTAGAGGTGGGGATATGCAGTCTCGTCTGAATAAGCAGGAACATCATTGGATTTTCACTTTAAATACAATGGATCCCTTTGGCCTCAATGAGAACTGGTACTCCTTGATTTAAATTTTATACTATTGATTTTGCGAGATGATTACAGTGGGGTCTTGAGAATCCGTTCTTCTGGTGAAGCCTCCCAAAACATTTTTTGATGCTGTACTGAGGATGGGGATGGTGGTTGTTTTTTACGGTAGCTCCGAGTATACCGGTTTTCTGTCAAGTCCATTTGTTTAAAATGGATTAAAAGATATGTGCAGTAATAGATATATCTTTACAAGTAGGATCTACAGCGCAAAACTATAAAAAAATGAGATCGGACATGATGGAAAACTTCTCTGAGTATTAAGCCTGCTCTGGAGTACCTGTTTGAAGACAGTGGGCGCGTGGTTTGATTTCTTGGGTTGACTTTTTGAGTCGGACGTGGTGGAAGACTGGTTTGTGATCAAATAAGGGTTAAAGACGACCTGTTTAGAGACCGAGGGTGGTGATGTAATTTCCGGTATAGGGAGTTTAAAGGAAGTTCCATTGTGTCGTCATGTTACCATTGAGCGAGTCTGAATGCAGACCGCAGGAAAATAAAGGAAAAACCATTTTTGAAATATGCTGATGGAACGATGATGGACTTTGTCGGTTGTTACAGATAAGCAGTTTGGAAGGAGTTATTCCCCTGAGGCAGGACCTTTTTTGGTCCGAAATACGATCGTGTCGGGACTGGGACATAAAATGAGATGAGTATTTTTGCTGGAATCTGTTTATGACTATGATTTGTGATTACAGTTTCAGAACATGGTGTGAATTGCCAAAGTTAACGTTATAGCCTGGAGTTCGTCAGTACTTCTGGATATTGATGTTATCAATTTGACAAAAATATATATACAAAAAAATGCATAAAAGTTAATTAAATAAAGTAATGTGACCCTACACCACATCAGAGTTTGCTGTGGATCACTGTCTCTATGAGTAAGGAGCCTACAAAACTTGATGGCTATATTGATTCGCTTGTGAATATATACCAGTTTAACCATCTTTTTTTTATTTGTTGGATAAAAGCATAATATCAAACATGACCAAATAAAAGAATTAAAAAGACAAACAGAATAAAAACACAGATAAAGTAAAACTTAAGTATGTCAAAATAACACATTAGGATCCTGATATTCAAAAGCTACTTAGCTGGATATGTAGGACTTATCCAGCTAAGTGGTGGCTGTTGAATATCCAGCTATGTTCAACAGTTGACACTTAGCTGGATAAGTCACTTAGGGCCTCATTTTCTAAAGTATCGCAGGCCTGTGATACTTTAGGGAATGAGGGGCAGGGGGCCGAAACGGGGGGCAGGCCTGCGATTGCTGCCGGTTTCGCACCCAATAGCGCCACTGTAGGAGGTGTAGCTATTGGGCGCGAACTCTGATGCGAAAAGGGCCTTACATTTTCGTCATCCGTGGTGTCTTCGCGGAGTCGGCCCTGGTGACGTCCCGACTCCTCCTCTTCTGGGGCCGACTCCGCCCCCATTTTGCTATCGCACGATCCATTTAGAAAATAAGGCCCTTAGCTAGCTATGTAGTTAGTTGAATATCCAGTTGGAGGATCAGGGCAGAGCTACTTATCTGGCTAAGGGGGTCATTTTGTAACGGTTATCGCGTGCGCAGCTGCGCACATGTTATAAAATCTGGGGTCGGCGCGCAAGGGGGTGTACACTTGTGCAGCTTGCGCGCGCCGAGCCCTAGGGGAGCCCCAATGGCTTTCCCCGTTCCCTCTGAGGCCGTTCCGAAATCGGAGCAACCTCGGAGGGAACTTTCCTTCCGCCCCCCCCACCTTCCCCCACCTTCCCCTCCCTTTCCCTATCTAACCCGCCCCCCCAGCCCTACCTAAATCCCCCCCCTACCTTTATTTTGTGATTTACGCCTGCCTTTGGGCAGGCGTAACTTGCGAGCACCGGCCAAGTGCTGGCACGCGAACCCCCAGCACAGCCGCTGTGCCGGAGGCCTCAGTCCCACCCCTGGACCCTGGCCTCAACCATGCCCCTGCCCCCTTCCCGCCCTTTTTTCAAAGCCCCGGGAAATATGCAAAATAGGCTCAGCGCGCGCAGGGACAGGTTTTCGGAGTTACGCAGGTAACCCTTTGAAAATCTGCCCTAAAGCTTTGAGCAATTTGGCATGATAAAGGTCCAGTGAAAAATATATGACCCTGGTTTTTCCCAAAGCAATTTTTAAATCAAAATAAGAAATAAGTGAAAAATTCTCTATGACATTAAGGCCAATGTGCTCCTCCTGCACTATATTCCTTATCACTGAAACAATCAGAGGCTTGGAATTCAGCTATGTCCCTAGCTAGAGTTTCACTAACTGGAGATTCCCTAACCATAGTTTTGGAAGGTTTAGATTGCCCCAGCAGGGAGTCAGCTATTTTAAACAATTCTCTCACATTAATCCCTGCATTCCCAATCTACTTCCCAAAGAAAGATTTCTTAGCAATGCATGAAGATTATGGTTCTTTTTTTGTTTTTATCTCCTCTCTACTTTACCAGAGGAGGATCTAGAGTTTAAACATCACCTCTCCAATTGTCTCAGTGCATGCTTTTGTTGCCTGAATTCAGTAGTAAACCCCTTCAATCTTTCCTATTAAATACATGTACTGGTGCAACCTTGCCTTGAATTTCAAAAAATCCTTTTAATTTTCACGTGAGAGATTAACCACGTGAGAGATCTAGGAGCCATGCTTGATTCCAGAATGAACCTCAAAAAATTCATTAATACCACCACCAAGGAATGCTTCCATAAGCTTCACATCCTGAAACAAATAAAACATCTCCTTCACTTTCAAGACTACCGGTCAGTACTACAAGCCATACTATTCTCAAAGATAGACTACTGTAACGCACTCCTCCTTGGCCTTCCAGCCGCCTCAACGAAACCACTACAGATGCTGCAAAATGCCGCAGCAAGGATCCTTACTAACTCTTGGCGCAAGGAACACATCACACCAATCCTAAAAAACCTACATTGGCTACCTATCAACCACAGAATAATGTTCAAGACCTTATCCATCATCCACAAAAACATATATCACCGATCTACTCTACAACTCAAAATACCTCTCGAACTTCATGTGTCCACAAGACCGATCAGATCAGCTTACAAAGGATCGCTCCATGCCCCCCCTAATAAATCCACTAGTCACACTTCCATCCAGAAACGAACCTTGTCCACGGCCGGACCGTATTATTGGAATCTTCTGCCCCTGGAACTTCGACAGGAACAATGCCCTTTTTCTTTCAGAAAGAAACTAAAAACGTGGCTGTTCACCCAAGCCTTCCCTTAATGGACACCATACGAACAGCACGGCTATGCAATCCATTCTCACAGATCTCCCCCCTCCTCCTCCCTCATTCGTGCCTGCAGCTTTATAGACCTAAAGACTAATCTATTGTCTAAGCTTGCTACATTCGTTCCGATGTTAAACTTCGTTATGTTAAACTTAGTTATGTATAACTTATTATATTAATCGTATGCTTTTGCTCTCTACTCTCCCATTCTGTAATCCCCCTGTTCATTGTAACTTTATCTTCATAGTTAATTGGTTACCCCTTGTTTCTATGTAAACCGGTATGATAAGACACTAGTCTTGAGAATCGGTATATCAAAAGTATTTAAATAAAATAAATAAATTTCAAATAAATAATTCCGTATGAACATCTGAAGTAAAATAAAACTGAGACTTTGTGAAGCAGGGGCACATTTCTGAAAAGAAAAAAAAAAAAGGAGTTTCAGGAGAGAACAGCAGGCAGCCAAGCTTCTGAAAGCTAGAGTGTAAACTAAGAAAATAAAGTGTGAATCAGAATTTCTAAAAATAATAAAAAACAATAATAATAAAGAGTAAACCATTTAAAAAGTATGGCTCCCTGAAAAAAAAAGCCCACATTTCTCTAAGTACAGCGCCCAGCTTGACATCTAAAGAAGATCATGTCTGCAGCTTCTTCAGATAATTCTGATGTTGGTCCAATAAAAGACATTATAGACAATCAACCAGAAAACAGAGGTCAGCCAGGAAAAAACTCCCCTGAGACCCTTGGATAAGCTAAAGAAAAATGAAAACCCTATGTTGCAAAATGAAATACATGGAGCTAACAATCAAACTCCTAAATGAAAAAGAAACACATTTTATGAAAAATTTGGTGAAAGAGGAATGTAACTCGTACAGTACAGTAGGTCTTCTCCAGACGTGCGTGCATCCATGCCAAAGCATGTGGGGACCTGTAGCTCGAATCACTATTCATTCTGGATAAAAGAGCGCCAGACATGAAGAGACGAGGATGGTAACTTTAAAATGGGCACTCAGGCGCACATATACGCGCGCGTGTGTGGGCACATGGCTAGATATATGGCAATTTTATATCCTGCGCGCACATACGCGTGCATGTTATAAAACAGCCCTGGCGGGCATATTCGGGCGCCTAGTTTTACAAGTGAATGCACACAGCCGCATAATGTCAGGCGTGAGCCACGCCAGAGAGGGAATTTTATAAGAGGCGCGCGTCCACGCCATGACCAGTTTCACCAGTTCATCTCCCAGTTTGCCCAGTCTAGAGAGAGCTCCTCCAAAGCCCCCTGGTTCTTTGGCCTGCATTCCCCCAGTTAACCCAGACCCCCTCAAGCACCTCATAGATGCCTGGAAATAGTATTGTTAAGGCTTTCGCCTCCTCCGTAGCAGAAGTAAATTTGCGCTCAAATATACCCGGTGGGTGTGCATCTCTTGTCCCCAGCATGGAATGCCCGTGCCATGGCCCACACTCCACCCACATTCTGCCTTGTTTTTTCCCTCAATGCAAGGTGTTCGCACGTCAGAACTTCTGCGCACATGTGGGTGGCTTTTAAAATCGGGTGGACAAGCGTATGTCCCCACAAGCGTGCCTACTTCATGAACTGGTGCACACCCAGCTTTTAAAATTCACCTTTACCTTTCCAAAGGGCTTCTGTGGACAAAACTGTGCTTTACCTGCAGATTGGCCCTTTGGAAAATTGCCTGTCCGATCCACTCATAAACTTACGCATGTATACCCTGCATGGGTGGTTTTTTTAAGTGCATCAGGGGAGAGGTGTTCTGGGTGGGGATTTGCATTTATGTGCACGCTTTGATTTTGAAAAGCAAGCGTGTAAATTTTCCAGAAAACTTTCCCCTCACAAAACTTCGCGTGGGCAGTTTTTTTGTGGAGTAATTTTCAAAGCAAACTTACATGCCTGAGTTTGTTCAGAAAAAAATTGGTGTAGCTTAGGAATATAACAGCCTGCACGTGTATGTGGACTGCTATAAAATTAGCCACAGAGAGAGCAGTTTTCCAAGTGTTTTGCCCACGTAAATTGGCTTGTCTGAAAATCGCCCACCTGCATGCGAGTTACAGCAGGTGCATAATTCCACAACCCATGTACTTTTTCCCTCCTTGTAGTGAAGGCAATGCTGAGGTAGGGTTTGATAAGAGAGGAAAGTCTAGTCATAGTCCTGAATTTTCAAAACTATTGGTGCACTTTTGTTTGGAAAAAGTGTCCAGAGAAAAAGCAGGTGCAAATCTCTGTGGGTAATTTTCAAATCAAAGTACACATGTACTTTTCCTTTGTAGACTAGTCCAAAGGCTGCGAGTAAAAAGTACCCGGGGACTTTGAACTAATTCGGGCAGTTTGAAAATGACTTCCATAGAGGGGCTTTTTAAAAGCTAATTTTCAGGTCGATCCAGTAAAGTGTGCTCCGTCGGAGCGCACTGTCACCCTGCTCTGGACGCGTGTTTTCCCTTACCCCTTATTCAGTAAGGGGAGGAAAACACGCGGCCCACCCGCGGCACCTAATAGCGCCCTCAACATGCAAATGCATGTTGATGGCCCTATTAGGTATGCCCGAGCGATCCAGTAAGTAAAATGTGCAGCCAAGCCGCACATTTTACTCTAAGAAATTAGCGCCGCCCAAAGGTCGGCGCTAATTTCTTCCGGCGCCAGGGAAGTGCACAGAAAAGCAGTAAAAACTGCTTTTCTGTGCACCCTCCGACTTAATATCATAGCGATATTAAGTCGGAGGTCCCCAAAAGTAAAAAAAAGTAAAAAAAAAAAAAAAAAAAAATTTTGAATTCGGCCCGCGGCTGTCGGGCCGAAAACCGGACGCTCAATTTTGCCGGCATCCGGTTTCCGAGCCCCTGGCTGTCAGCGGGCTCGAGAACCGACGCCGGCAAAATTGAGCGTCGGCTGTCAAACCCGCTGACAGCCGCCGCTCCAGGCCAAAAGGAGGCGCTAGGGACGCGCTAGTGTCCCTAGCGCCTCCTTTTCCTCGTTTGCACCGCGTCAGCTCATTTGCATTCTGGATCGCTCGCACCGGCCAAGGGCCGCAGTTTTTTGAAAAATTGGCGCCCTCTACGCGGGCAAAATTGCACATGCTGTTCCAGAACGTGAGTACTTCTACCTGCATATAGCAGAGGTTTTTACCAAGGGCAGGGTTAAATTGAGGGAGGCAACAACACATGGAGGTTGGGATTTTCAAAACTACACGGCGCTGTTTTTGCCAGAAAAAGCACCTATACCTGGTACTTTTATCCAGGGTTAATAATCCAAAACCTGCAGATAAAAAACCCCCAACTACCTGTGGAGTTTTTATCAATACAGACAATTTGATTATTACCTCCATAATAAATAGAGCAACAAACAGGCCAATTTTCAAAGGGTTTAGGAGCCTTACTTTCGGATTTTTAGTTCAAAGATTTTATTGCATTTCTCGATATACAATTCAAGATACCTTGACATAAGAAATTTAGTGAAAAAAGAAATCAGGAAATAAGATACAATGAAATAACACAATATACAGAAAAATATTCACCATTATCTAGCCCAGCGCTTCTCAACTGGTGTGTCGCGACACACAAGTGTGCCGTCAAACATTGGCGGGTGTGTTGCATCTCCCGGTGTCCCACTGCCCCGTTGTACTTTCCTTCTCCCTTTTACCAGGCCCCGCAGGCCAATTGGAAACCTCCTTTCTTCCTACCCCCACTGCCCAATGGGAAGCCTCCTTCATTCTGCCTGCCCCCACGCAGGCCAATCGGAAGTCTCCTCCATTCTACCTGCCAGTGGGAGTAGGATGAAGGGAGGAAGCCTTTGATTGGCTGGTGAGGTAGGCATTGCATAGCCTGGGGGTAGGGCTGGAGGAATGGCAGTGTCGAACCCCGATGAAGCAAGGCCGCCATGCGGCAAAGAGGAAAACCTGACACTGACGAAGCAAGGCCGCCACGGGAGCTCATCACCATAACGGCGAAGAGGAAACCCGACCCTGACCGAGGCCACCATGGGAGCCCATCCCTGTGGTGGTGAAAAAAAAAGGCCCGCCGGAGTAAAGCCACGGCGGAACTGGAGCCCATCCCTGCAGTGAAGGAAGAAGAAGTTTTTGGTGAGATTATGTGTCTGTGTGTGAATGGGTGCCTGGGTGAGAGCTTGTGTTTATGGGTGTGAATGGGTGCCTAACTGAGAGCTTGTGCCTGTGGGTGTGAATGGTTGCATGAGTAAGAGCTTGTGTCTGAGGGTGTGAATGGATGCATGGGTGAGAGCTTGTGTCTGTGGGTGTGAATGGATGCATGGGTGAGAGTTTGTGTGTCTGTGTGTAAATGGGTGCCTGGGTGAGAGCTTGTGTTTCTGTGTGTGAATGGATGCATGGGTGAGAGTTTGTGTGTCTGTGTGTGAATGGGTGCCTGGGTGAGAGCTTGTGTTTATGGGTGTGAATGGGTGCCTAAATGAGAGCTTGTGTCTGTGGGTGTGAATGGTTGCATGAGTAAGAGCTTGTGTCTGTGGGTGTGAATGGGTGAGAGCTTGTGTGTGTGGGTGCCTGGGTGAGAGCTTGTGGGTGTGAATGGGTGCCAGGGTGAGAGCTGGTGTGAATGGGTGTTTGGGTGAGAGCTAGTATGTGTGGGTGTGAATGGAAGCCTGGGTGAGAGCTGGTGTGAATGGGTGCTTGGGTGAGAGCTTGTGTGTGTGGGTGCCTGGGTGAGAGCTTGTGTCTGTGGGTGTGAATGGGTGAGAGCTTGTGTGTGTGGGTGCCTGGGTGAGAGCTGGTGTGAATGGGTGCCAGGGTGAGAGCTGGTGTGAATGGGTGTTTGGGTGAGAGCTAGTATGTGTGGGTGTGAATGGAAGCCTGGGTGAGAGCTGGTGTGAATGGGTGCTTGGGTGAGAGCTTGTGTGTGTGGGTGCCTGGGTGAGAGCTTGTGGGTGTGAATGAGTGCCAGGGTGAGAGCTGGTGTGAATGGGTGCTTGGGTGAGAGCTTGTGTGTGTGGGTGTGAATGGAAGCCTTTGCAGATAATTGCTCTACCTGGATGCTATTTTATCTTTTTATTTGTATTGTTTTTGGTTAGTTTACTCAAGTTATTTTATTTTTCTGGCATTGTGGGCCTACAGCTTTCTGATTAGCATCACTATTTAGGGATGTGCAATGAAATATTTAGGTTGGGTTTTTTTTTCATTTTCAAATTTTTCTTTTGTTCTGCTTATGTTTTATTTCATTAATTTAAAGAGAAATAAAACAAAATGAAAAAAGAAATGAAATCCCCCCCAAACCGAAATGAAAAACAAAACAAAACAAAAATTGGTGTCAGTCTGGATTCCTTCCCATCCGCTAGCCCACCTGCCCACTCAAAATGACTAAAATAGGAAGACTTCTGACTCCAGCCAGCACCAAATCCCATCCCGTGCTCCCTCCAACCCTTAATCCCTTCCACTCCACAAGTTCTCAAGGTAAACCAACAGCAGGAGTCCCCATTACCTGCTCTATATTGGATCCAGCGTACCTCTGAAAATACTCTGTTAGCTACCCTGCAGAGCCAGCGTAGCATTCCGTAGTTGTCAGAGAGCTACTACTATTGTTGCTCTGACAACAAAGGAATGCTCCATGAGCTATGCTGGCTAGTCATTGCAGCTGGTGTAGCATTTTCAATGCTATGCTAGATCCGAGCTGGAGCAGGTAACAGGGACCCTTGCTGTGTAAAATAGACCGGTCTGAGCCCGGTCTATTTTACACAGGTTGGGTGTATAAGTAGGTGGGGTGGGAGGGACCAGCACCTGTAGGTATATTTAAGACGTGCCATGTTGGGTTAGACCAAAGGTCTATTGAGCCCAACATCCTGTCACTAACAGTGATCAATCTGGGTCACAAGTACCCAGCAGGATCCCAAAGAGTAGATCCATTCCTTGCTGCTCAATCCCAGGATTAAGTGGTGGCTTTCCTAATAATGGTTTATGGACTGTTCTTCCAGAAGTCTGTCTAAACCCCTCTTAAACCCAGCTAAGTTAAATGCCTTGATAACATACTCGCATAAAATTCCACAGCTTGATTATTCATTGAATGAAAATACTTTCTCCAATTTGTTTAGAGAGGAAAATTTTATAACCCTGCTCATAGCGCTAAACTTTGATCCCTAACATTCTATTTGCTATTTTGATTGCCACTGCACACTGAGCTGAGGACATCAACATATTGTCCACAATAACTCCAAGAACCTTTTCCTGAATGGCGACTTCTATCACAGAACCCAGGATCGTGTACATATATGTAGAGAGCTCTACTAAATTTCTGCTAAAGGAGCATACCACTAAGTGGATACAGAAAAGAATATACTAACCAGTTACCAATCCACAAATGTCTCCTATCCCATTCATTTTTTATTTCCTGATGAGTCTCTCATGAGGGATTGTGTCAAATGCTTTCTGGAAATCCTTGTACACTATATCGACTGGCTGACCCTTATTCACATATTTAACACTTCTGACAAAATCTAAGACTGGAAAGACTTCCCTTTGCAAAATACATGTTAGCTATTGCCTATTAAGCCATGCCTATCCATTTGACAAATCATTTTGTTTTTAAGAATAGCTTGCTTCTACCATTTAGTTTGGGCTGACATTAGGCTTACTGGCCTATAGTTTCCCAGATCACCTCTATACCCCTCTATACCAGGGCTGGTCTTGGATATTTTGGGGACCATTTTATTTACAAGTACCGTCATTACATAATTTCCCATTTATTTTCCATCACATAGATTAATATAGAACAACACAGTTGACATTGCTCATGTAGACGCAGTCAACATATTAACCATTCGAGAGCTATTATATTCAGACTCTCTAGTTTATTTATTTTATTTTCTCTTTATTACTGCTTCTTGTATTATTTTATATTGTGATGTTTATTTTATTAATAGGTAGTTAATTGTAATTATGTGTGGCACCCCCACGAGTTGGCAACTAGTTGACCCCAGTCACCTAAGAATCATCTACAAGGAATATCACTTTCAGCTCCTCCTCTAGGCAGCATGAGTGGGGCTGAGAGAGAGGTAGGTGTGGTTTTTGGTTTAGATCCTGAAGAGGAAGGAGCTCAGTTTTAGTTTCTGCCTAACAGGCCGATACAGTACAGTGCGCTCTGGTGGAGCGAACTGTTATCCCGCGTTTGGACATGCATTTTCGATGCACTAGCTTTACCCCTTAGTCAGTAAGGGGTAATAGCGTGTTGAAAATGCGCGTCCAACCCCCCCGAAACTAATAGCGCCCGCAACATGCAAATGCTGCGGGTGATTCACTAAGTAAAATGTGCAGCCAAGCCGCACATTTTACTTTCAGAAATTAGCGCCTACCCCAAGGTAGGCATTAATTTCTGCCGGCACCGGGAAAGTGTACAGAAAAGCAGTAAAAACTGCTTTTCTGTACAACCTCCGACTTAATATCATGGCGATATTAAGTCGGAGTTCCCAAAGTAAAAAATAATTAAAAAAAATTTTTTTAATTTGGCCCGTGGCTCGAAAACCGGATTCTCAATTTTGCCGGCGTCTGGTTTCCGAACCCGTGGCTGTCAGCGGGTTTGAGAACCGATGCCGGCAAAATTGAGAATCCGGTTTTCGAGCCGCGGGAGGGCGGGCGCTTGCCCGCTCTTCCGTGACTTCTACTGAGGCCTATACCTCTCAAGAGGTGTGGTGTTTTTTTTCTGAGGGAAATCCTTGCCTGACACTCCCTTGTCAGTGTGGGGCTACCTTGAGAGTTAGAGTCTTTGCTTCAGATTGGAAGGTTTTGCTTTTAAGAATCTTTGATCCAGATTTTGGTTGAGGAGGTTTTGTTTGTCACCCCTCCTCCTTTTGGGGATGAAGCTGCATTTGTAAAGGCCCGAAGTTCCATCCTAGGTCTCTCTTTCTGAGGGGTAATGTAAAGGTGACAGGAAAAAGAAGAATAATCTCAAAGACTCTTCAAAGGTTTTTCCCCTGGCAATACAGGCACAGGCCGGGAAGTTGTTTGAAGTCTACTGAAATTCAGGTAGGATTGTGCAAACCTCTAAGGGGATCTCCCTCACCAAGTAAAATTTTCCCCAAAGATGGCGGCATAGACGCGGAGCCGAACGGCGGCAGCTCGAGTTTTTCTCTTGAAATTATTTCCCCTCTTTTTTGATATGCCTTCGAAAAGAAAGGGGAAGGTAAGAATCTTTCCACCTGAGACCTTGCCTTCCACCGGGCAACTTGACATCATCCGCTTTCTGAACCAACTGGAACAAGTAGAGAGTGCCGGTGAACATGATGTGAGTCCCCGCGGGGGAGAGCGGGGAGTTCTGGCAGACGAGGCTTCTCTTAGCCCGGACACCGGACCACCCCCGACACAGCGCGAACCCGACGGAGAGACTTCCTGGTCGCAGGTCGATGACGCGGCAGATGCAACCGGGGAGGTGGAGGCCGATCCGGGAAGTGAGCCGACGGCGAAGAGGGTCTCCCGGCCAGAAACGGAGGCTTCTGCGGGAGCGGGAACCTCCGGGGCCTCGAACCAAGAGGCAAACCTCGTGGAGGACATCGAGGGAGCTTCGGAGGACCGAGGTCAGTGCTCAACATCTATCGGTATGGGAGACGTACCTTCGATTATTACATCTAAACCTGGGGTTGTGACACTTGAGTCGCTCTGGGATCTGGTAGCTGGTCAAGGCCAGGCTATGAAACGGTTAGAGCAAAAAATGGATTCCCTGAATTACAATGTTCAACAGAAAATATTTGGAATACAAGAACAGGCAACGGAGACATTAAATAAGATGGTAGAGAATGAAAATAAAATTCACTCTCTGCAAGCTGTTAACGTAGCAGTAATTAAAGAACAAATGGCCTGTTCTAAACGTTTGGAAAACTTGGAAAACAACATCAGACATTTAAATTTACACATTATGAATTTTCCCAAAGTTGCTGGGGAAATTCCCTTCATTACCTTGAAGAGACTCTTTAGAGAAGGACTGGAATTCACAGAAGAAAATATGTCAGCCATAAATTTTTGTAGATTCTTAAATAGTAGTAATAGACCTTCTGCTGCAGGGCCTCTGCCAATATCTGCTATTCCTTTAAATTTAACTAGTTTTTTGGAAAACACTGATACTGATGTATTGGAAAGGAAAACATTGCTGGTTGCATTTATTTCTGTTTATGACCTAAATAATGTGATGCGTAATTTCTTTAGAAAATTTCCTTTGAATTTCTATGGTCAAACAGTAAGAATATACCCAGACCTAGCTTCAATTACTCAAATAAGAGGTAGAGAATTTCTATCTTTGAGACAAGATGTTGTATCTCTTGGTTTCGTATTTACGCTTCGATATCCATGTAAATGTATAATTAAGAAAGGGGATGACTGTTTTATTTTTTTTCAATCAGAACAACTTCGCCAATTCATAGATGACAGAAGACCAACCACCTCTTCCCCGGTCAATTAATCGAGGGTTATTTAAATGAATGTTCCAGTTAGTCTATGTTAAATGCCACTGTTAAGATATGGAATTTCTATAGAATCTCTCAGTTTGATTTCACTTGCCCTCTTTTCATTTCTTTTTATTTTCTAAGGGTTGAATATATATAATTGTATAAAAGTAAAGTACTTTGATTTTGCGTTCTTTGAAATTTTTAATTTAAGAGAATATGAGGAAATTATATAAGTGGTAAATGCTTGATATTATTTTCTAATAGGTAATTGTGAAATACTTTTTCTTTTTCAAGACTTTACTTAGATGTAATCTCTTTTATTTGTATTTTGAAAATCATAAATAAAGAATTAAAAAAAAAAAAAAAAAAAGAAAAACAATTTTTTCCCAAGACTACAAGACACTGACACTCTCAGTTCAGGTGAGTTAGGGGCCCCAGGAACCTGAATTGTTAACACCTACACAGCAAGAACAGGACACTCCTGTGTAAGATTATTTATTGAAATGGGACATTGATTATTCTTTTGAAGAAATCATAATTATGTTGGATGTTTTTCTTGATACTTGTGGAATCCTTATTTCAAGTATTTTATTGATGTAAAAATTGATAAAATCCTAATAAAATATTAATAAAAAAAAAAAAGTTATTATTTGAACACCCAGACCTGTGTCCTGTGTTGTCTACCAGTAAAGTATCAGCACCATACCTGCACACTGCCAAAGATTCTTCTCACCACCCGGGCCAGAAACTACTGTTCCCACCCCTCCCCGCCATAGAAATGATTCACCCCTGGGATACCAGCATGAGGAGGGGGTGAGGGGCAGGAGAGACAGCCCCGAGAGACAGAAAATCTTTTGTGTACCCTTAGAGGAAATGTCGCTCCGAAGGAAAGTGTTACCTATGTATTTTATGAAAGTTTTGTATATCGATATAATTGTTGAACACCACACCAACCAGAGTTGTATTCTGTGGGCCTGATTTTAAAAAGCATTTACATGCTTAAAATTGGGTTTTACATGTGTAAATGCACTTTACCTGTGTAAGTAGGTTTTTGAAAATTGCTACGATATATGCCATTGAATTGTCCATAGGATATTCATGTGTAAGGTCATGTTGTGCGCATAAATGGCTTTTTTAAATTGATATGATAGTATGTTACATTTACACTTGTATCTCTTTTTAAAATTCACCTGTGCATGTGCGGTCTATAAGAATGAAGAAACCCTCTGTTAAATCTGCCCCTTTACAGGTATTTTTTCTCTTTGCAGTTCAAAATACAGGGGCAGATTTTAAATACTTGCGCGAGCGCGTACTTTTGTTTGCGCAACAGGCGCGAACAAAAGTACGCTGGATTTTATAAGATACGCACGTAGCCTCGCGTATCTTATAAAATCCGGGGTCGGCGCGCGCAAGGGGGTGCACATTTGTGCAACCTGCGCGCACCGAGCCCAGCGCGTGCTGCCTGTTCCCTCCGAGGCCGCTCCGATTTTGGAGCGGCCTCGGAGGGAACTTTCCTTCGCCCTCCCCCCACCTTCCCCTCCCTTCCGCTACCTAACCCACCCCCCCGGCCCTATCTTACCTTTGTCGGCAAAGTTACGCCTGCTTTCAGCAGGCGTAACTTTGCGCGCGTCGGCCAGCTGCCCCGCTCCGTGGTCCGGTCCCGGGGGCTGTTCCGGAGGCCGTGGCCACGCCCCCGGAATGCCCCCGGGCCGAAACCATGCCCACGTCGCCGCCCCCGAAATGCCGCCCCCCGCCCCCTAAACGCCACGTCATCCCGCCACGCCCCCGACAGGAAGCCCGGGACTTGCGCGTGTCCCGGGGCTCTGTGTGCGCCGGCGGCCTATGCAAAATAGGCGCGCCGGCGCACAGGGGTTTTAAAATCCGCCCCACAGTATAGTAAAAACTACAGACTTAAGTTAAATTCACCAAAGAAAGGCTAATTGTTCTGCACAGTCCAGGAAAATTATGTATTTGTAAATGATAACAGCAACAATGCAGTATCTGAAACACCATCATTTTCTCTAAGGGTCGCCAGCAACTACAATTATTCATCCTAGACTACTTAAACCGAATTCAATGAACTTGGTTGAACACAAATTAATCCACTACTTTGTTGTAGTCAGTTTTCAATTACTTCTTGTTCAATTACCCTTAAATGGTCTTGGCTTATGCTAGATCTTAAACAGAGTTTTAGGAGCTTAAGTTTAGAAAAGCAGCATTCTGCAGAAGCAACTGACATGGATATTGTCAAAAAAATTCGAAGTCCAAATGCAACAGTGGGGTAGATTTCCTTTAAATTGTGGACACAATAAATTGCAAGACTGCAGCTGCATTTTTAACAAAGTCATGTAGATGTAAGCAAATACTGCAAAGTTCTTCAGCTAATTCAATTCCATCCACATCAAATTCTTCAGATTTTGAATCAGTGAGGGCAACTTGTAAGTGAGGGTAACTTCAGTACATGGAAGTTGTACAAGAAGTCAAAAATCTCATTACATCTTCCAAGCATGTAATGCCTGCCTTCCATTTTTTGTAATGCCACATCAACTATGAGATAAAAGAATTTAATTTTGAACCTTTTCCTTTTCATCAGCTATTGATTTATCGCACCCCCTCATAATCAAACTGGCGCTTTTGTCGTCAGTTGCTTCTGGCTGGAAACAATGCAGGAATTTTTAACTTTGCTGCTGCTTTGCCTTACTGATGGCTTCATCAAAGCCCATTTCACAAAAACGCTGTAAGAGTGAACACACATTGCTGCTACAAATCTAGTTGCCACTGCAACATGAACCACAGGATTTTGGAATACTTTGGTAATTTTGTTGATCTCAACAAGGATTTGATGCCACCAGTTAAGTGAGAAGAACAGATAGGAATTCAGCTGGACTTCCAAGCTGCTTGCTTCAGATACTATTGCACTGTTAGTTCTAGTATCACAAAGTTCCAGTAGCATTTCATGAACCTCTGCCAGATGCTAGCATAAAGCCCTTGCGTCACCAACTCTACAATCCCAGAAAGTTTCTGACAGCAGTTGAATTGTACATTTGTAGTGTCCTTTTAACCCTTCCCAACACTGAGATGATGCAGAGAACCCCCCCCCCAAAAAAAAAATTTGCTGCAACAGTCCAAAACAATTTATTGGCAGTGTTTGATGAGGAAGCAGCATTGGATATGACTAGATTTAAGCTGTGACTATCTCAAGGCAAGTAAAATGCTCTGCTGTTTATGATCAATAGTCTTGCTTGCGCATCACTTTTCTTTGTCCTACGTGTTACGACCATTATCATAACGCTGACCTCTGGCATCCTGTATATCTGAAGAATTTTGCTTTAAAAACACTTAAACACTGTCCTGATGTGACACTCACATTCATGAAACCTAGAAAACTTTCTTTGATTTGGATTTCTCGTGCAGTCAAATTGAAGTATTGACAATAATTGACGTCTGTTCTGTTCAACTTTCATCAGCTGTGCAATCCAACATTATGAAGAATTATTTAGACTGTTTGACTGAGCTAACAATTCATTATTAAATGTTTTTTACCATAAGGAAATTATTTTATTTGGAACATGGTTCACCAAGTAATGGTTAAATGTCTTTTATTTTGAATATGTCTAGTATGCGTCTCCAAAACAGGGTCAAATTATACAGTCTGGTGTAGTCCAAGAAAATATCTATTGAGTAACTCATCCAATTTCTCAACATTTCCACAAAATGTACAGAACTTTTTGCCAGAGAATTCTTTAATTTTCAATCAGTTTCTGAGTACGTGCATTAGGTATTTGTCCTCGATGAGCTACGCAAAAGCTTCTATTTCTGCATTAATTCCGAATGGTTTTGCATGTATTTTTGGTCTTGCAGATAAGAAGAAATGTGCTTCCAGCTGTTATAACTGTTTTTGATAAGGTGGGATTTGGAATTTCCAAAATGCTTACAAGAAAAGCAGCATCCTGTCGCTTTGAGTACATAAGCCAGTTGCATTCATTAATTTCACCATTCTGCAATTTATGATAATAATTTTCCTCAGTACATATTCTATCATTAAAAGGAAACTAAAACCCAGTAACTTTATATGGTCCTTGCTTAACTAACTCACAGGTTCATTTATCAAATTGCGTTAGGGCCTTACCGTGGGCATTAGGGCCCTAACACAGACGATAACACCATAAAACCCATGATAAATAACGCATCGTGAGATGCGTATGTAAATTTTAAAATTTTTCCCAAATGGGAGGAGTTTGGGTGGAGTAAATTAAAATGAGGGGTGCTCAGCATTGCATGCAATAGTGTAACGCACGTTATTGCAGATTTTAACACTGGAAATAATTACATCTTTTTCCTGCCGATATGCTGTGCATTATGCCAGAAACGGGATTTGTGCTAAAGATTGCAAATCTTGTTGGGGGGGGGGGAGAGAGAGAGAGGGGCTCACCTATTAGAGCTGAAGTAAGTTTTGAAACAAAAAGAAAACGTTAAAAAAGATAGGGGGGAAAGGGCAGGGGAGGTAGGGGATGGGAAGGGAAGATGGGGTGGGAGGAAGAGAACGGGGGAATGCAGCACGGCTCGGAGGGGGCTTGGTGCACGCAAGGTGCACAATTGTGCACCTCCTTGTGTGCGCCAACCCCGGATTTTATAACATTCATGCGCATGTTATAAAATCGGGCGTACACGTGCGCGCGCCGGGTAGCGCATGCACATGTACGCCGCGCGCGCTGCTTTTAAAATCTACCCTATAATGTGATTTGGATTGAGGAAAGGAACACAAATATGAGATTTGTACAATGTACTCTCTACCTAGTTTGATGCACTCTCTACCTAGCTGCTATCAAGCTAGGTCGAGAGTACAATGTACAAAGCTCATTTTTGTGTACCATTCCTCACTCCAAATCACGTCAAATCTTCACTGATGTGTACTGTGCTGTTCATACCTCTGACTGTGCTTGGTAAACTTGCCCCCCAAAACTTAGATTACCACTAAAACCTCACCCTGATTTACTAGTTGCCCCTCCTACAGTGGTATAAATAGTTTACTTATATGATAGCCTTATTAAGAGTCTCTCTCTCTCTCTCTGTAAAGTGGGTATAAAGATAAATCTAAGTCTCAGTGAATCAGACCTATTTATGGGTCATTGCTCTACACAATGCAAGGATTGTCCTTGCATTTGCCATTCTCTCTGCCTAATATGTAATAGTGCATTATATTGTTTACATTTACCTAATTTCTCATCATCACTGTGTACCTTAATCCCTTCATTGTCCATATGCATGATCATTGTGGATTGCTCACCGCTCTGTTTCTGCCCTGTAGTGGTTTGATTTGAGGCAGAAAAACTAGTCAATTTCATAACCTTTTTTGCCTGTTCTGATCTCTTGTGTTTCTTAAGTTTCCTCTGCTTGACACCAGCAATGTACTTTCTGCCCAACTCATCCATATTGGGCTCATTTAAACCCAGTTATAAAATCTATGTCCAGTCAATTTCAGTACAATTACTCAGTTTCCAAATACTGACAAGTTGATGACTTTAAAAAATGTACCAGAAAAGAAAAAAACCCATAACTGCAACAAATGTGAACAGATGTCACCAAATGGAAATACATCACATGTTGTCACTCATTTACGCAGTAATGCATTGCACCTCTGATCAATATTAGCTCAAAACCAACCAATGATGGCTAGAAAGACTAGGGGGCACTCCATGAAGTTAGCATGTGGCACATTTAAAACTAATCGGAGAAAATTCTTCTTCACTCAACGCACAATTAAACTCTGAAATTTGTTGCCAGAGGACGTGGTTAGTTCAGTTAGCATAGCTGTGTTTAAAAAAGGATTGGATAAGTTCTTGGAGGAGAAGTCCATTACCTGCTATTAATTAAGTTGACTTAGAAAATAGCCACTGCTATTACTAGCAACAGTAACATGGAATAGTCTTAGTTTTTGGGTACTTGCCAGGTTCTTATGTCCTGGATTGGCCACTGTTGGAAACAGGATGCTGGGCTTGATGGACCCTTGGTCTGACCCAGTATGACATGTTCTTATGTGTATATTCCATATGAATGTTGGAATCATAGACCAAACAGTCCAAAGGCAGCACAGCCACATTGGTGATCGTCAAACAAACAACTGGCTATAAATTATTATTATTATTTTTTTTAACAGACCATTATAATTGGCAATACATCATAATACATTTTTAAGAAATGCAGCCTGCAGGGCCTGTTGAAAGCCGGGACCCTGGGCATGGCCAGGGTTGTCAGCCTTTAAGACCAACTGTGGGGAGCTCTCTGCTTTATTTGTCTTTCATGTTCTAAGTAAGCCATCGTAATGAAGAATAGTTTCTTGGAAAGGGATTACTTAAAATAGTTTATATCACAAATGTACAGAGATAATTTGTGAGAATCAATCACTAAATATCTGAACTCCAGTATAGTTTATACTCTATCCTTAGCTAAAAAAATAATTCAACACGTGAAATCAGGTTATGTGCATATTTTTACATGTGTTGAGCTCTGGCCTATTTTATAACAGCCATTTACGTGCATATAACAATGTCATATGAGTTACCCTGTTTTTTTTTCTCCCCACCA
Source organism: Rhinatrema bivittatum (assembly GCF_901001135.1). Lineage (NCBI taxonomy): Eukaryota > Metazoa > Chordata > Amphibia > Gymnophiona > Rhinatrematidae > Rhinatrema > Rhinatrema bivittatum. The sequence goes on from NC_042622.1 coordinate 62,641,166, forward strand.
AACTTTTCAATAAATTATTTTTTATATTTAGTTGTTTGATTTTGGCTCTGTGTTTTGTTGTTTTTACAATGAAAGGTTTTCATTTTCAAGCAAAAGGCATCATAACCTGCCAAGAATACAGTTGTCTCCAGGACCAGTCTGATCATTGAAACTCTGCGGTATAAATCACTGGAATAAACCTTTCTCAGCTGTTCGTGCTGTCCTGAAACCAGTCCACATATCCCTGGCTGAATTTAAGCCTTTGCGCTGTCGTGTCTTTAATGGGAGCAATCTTGACTGCGGGCCAAACAATCTAACACACATTTCTTGAAACGGCTGCAATTCAATAAATAATAAATGTCGGAGAGATGGGAAAGGCGAGAAGGGGTAATGTACAGTGGAAGACACCGGTGAGAGCCTACATAATTACAAGAACAGCAACTCCGCAGATGTATCAAAACAATCAGCAAGGCCGGAAGTGAATTATTTTTTTCATTATAGGACAGAGGGGCTTCTTATGGGGGTGGGGCAAACAGATTGCTAAACTGCTTTATTTCTGGAGTGCAGGAGACTGTAGGACTACATGCGCCCCTGCTATGGGTCCGAAATATATTGGTGCACATAAGAATAAATCCAAATCCAAAATTATTTATAATCCACTTCTCCATAAAGCTCAAAGTGGCAACATCGAAAAAGTATCAACCATAGCATTTCAATGAAATTTCCAACTGTATTAGCAGAGTCTGAGGCTATAATTTTATAATAATAAACAGAAATAAAGATAACCAAACAAGTTATAGGTGCTACCTTATTATTGGGCTTAATATTTTTTTAGAACAATTTTTCAGACGATTTACCCAAGTATGATGTATGATGATGATATATATATAGACACCATACATGGCCGAAGGGGGCAGGGTGTACGAGGGAATTGCAAAAGGTCTCCCAAAGTGAATACGAAGTGTTCTGAACTAAATGCAGCAAGCAGACAGGAAGTAAGTTTGCCAATAAGGGCTCTAAAAGGCGGATGGGCAGAGACTCCCAACACATTGGGTTGACAAGGCCACCAGGTGCGATGCCTTAGGGGAGAGAAGGAGAGGCAAAGCAGGAAGGCCTCCGGAGGACCCTGCAGCAGTCAAGAAGCAGAGCAGTGTGCTAGAAGCTCAGTTTATGGAGACCTTAGGGAGGGTGAAACAACCCTGTGTTCTTTGTGGGGAGCAGCATGCTCATGAGGGGAGGAACTGTGCTTAAATATTTTGTGAAAGTTTTTGTTTTTGCTGAAGCTTTTGGACTAAACTCAGTATACAGAGGATGTGGCACTGGAACTTGCAAGGCTGTATTTGAAAATCCATGAAAGTACTTTTGTTTTTCCCTGTTTGCCAGAGTTTGTTATGCCTCTTAGAGCCAGAAACCCAGCTGGGTGATGGGAGTGGCCTGCAGCCTGAGTTGCTGTGCCTGAAAGTTTGCTGTGAGAATCATTTTCCTCTTTTTTCTTTTTCCTCTTTTTGAGCGGAGGTCCTCTTTTCCCTGAGCCATCGGTCTAGCAGAGCGCTAGGAGTAGTATTGAAGCCTGAGGGTCTGTGTGCAAAAGTTTACTGAAATATTTTCTTCCCTCCTGGAGGCAAACATGCAGTGGAAAACAGTAGGTGCTTCTTGAGACCCAGTACTTGACTAGGTCCTGCAGTGAGGAATTACCAGGAGGAGCTGAGACTGTGGAACCTGGAAGGGAACTACCAGTGGAAGCGGAATCCTGTGTCGCTAACAGGAAGCCTGACCCTGAAATAGAGGATTTTCACACTACGTAAATAATGATTTATCCAGATAAATTGGCTTGGCTGAAAATCACCCTCTTTTGCCCAGGTAAAAGTACATGTCGGTTTCCATAGTGTGCATACTTTTATCCAGATTAAAAAAACGTTCCCGGGGTAGGTGTGTGTGTGTGTGTTTTACACTGGGGGATAAAAACAGTTAATGTACATTCTATTTATTTTCTTACACAAATAGCTGGTGCAACATATGTGCATCCCTTGTATGCAAGTATGTTATATTAGCTACAGTAGCAACAAAGTATACCCATTAAAAATCCGTGTGTGCTTTGCAATTAAATAGGCCATTGAAAGGTGCTCCCTTACAGGTGTATTTTCAAAGAAGTTACGCATGTAAATGTTATGTACTGTAATAGCATTTTTCACAAGCCTGCGTTAAGTGCACTTAATGTGAGTAAAATCTATGAAGAATTAAATAGCCTTTATTGTAGCAATTTTCAAAAGCCACTTAATACAGGTAGAGTGCATTTATGCATGTAAAACCTAGCTTTAAGTGTGTACATGCTTTTGAAAATCAGGCTCCTTGTGACTAGTTTTTGAGAGCTCAGTTCCCTTCGACAGGTCAGTGCAGAATGAGCCACCTATGAAGTAACTTTAGTATACAAGTAAATTATAGGCTGGGTTACAGCATCCATGCATGACGGGTCGCCCATCAGGGAGCCCTTTTCTGTCATTTAAGAATCCTGGGAAGAATTCTGAGTGGAGGAGACTGCATGACTTCCACTGGGATGCTGTTATAGATTGTGCAAATGTGGTAGAGAAAAACTTTATTTTTTGTTTCTATTAAGGAAATGATGAGTGTGGTATTTTTAATGGCTACTAGATGGCTTCATTCTGGTAAAATTACATGATGTATTTGTAATGTGGTAACTGGGAGTGTAGTTGATATTCTATATGGGAAGGTTCTCTTTAACACGAATAGGGAGCAAGTTCCTGCAGAGCAAGGGTTCCCAAACTTATCATGGGGATCCCACAGCTAGTTAGGTTTTCAGGATATTTGTAAAGAATATGCATGAGATACATTTGCATATACTAAGTCCATGATATGCAGATTTATCTCATACATATCCAGTGTGGATATCCTGAAAACCCGACTGGCTGTGGAGTCCCCAGGACAGATTTGGGAAGCTCTGCTGTTGAGGGAGTGTGCCACCCAGTATAAAAGGGGTGGTTGAGGATTTTGGAGGGGAGATTCAGAGGAGATCAAGATGGATTAGGAGTTGGGAAGAACCCAGCCAGGACCCTGCAGGGCCCTTTTAGTTCAGAGGGCCCTGCAGGGGCTTTCCCTTTCAAGGGCAGAGGCCCGAGGTGTCAGCTCTTTCTCCTCAAGTGGAGACAACCAGGGGACCCATCCTGAGCCCCGGAGGTGGAGCGGAGTTGTGATGAGAAGTCTATCTTGTGAGAAGGGTTGGAGTGGAAGAGCCTCAGGACACCGGAACAAGAGCTTTGAAAAAGAGATTCTAGAGTGTACAGAGATTCTGGATCTTGGCAAGAGATACTATGTGTCTATTGGAAATGACATATATTCTTGGTAGCAGAGCAATACTATGATGTTCATAAACATTTTAAGAGAAGGGAGAAATCTGTTGGATGAGAAGTGAGAATTGTATTTGTTGTCTGTACTTTAAGCTGTTGGATTTATGTGTGGGGAAAAGTGGTTGCAAATGGTTCTCTTAACCAAGAAGAAGTGTATCTAATTGTCGAATCCTTCACTCACCCAAACTTTTCTGCATAATCTGCAACTATCTCAGCCTCGCTATGCAAGCCTATGTACCCTGATTTAATCAGTGATTTTTTCCTATCCTATTACATGCTCTGACTGCTAAGTACATTTAGAAAATAAAAGTTGTGTTTGCTTGGAATATATCGTCAGAGTGAGTTCTATTTGTTTCCCAGGATGCAAATTTTGGATCACTGAAGAGTGAATAGTCAGTAGGGGTCACAGAGGGGATTCTTATTAAGTGAAAGTCCTATCCAGCTAAGGACATCTGCACACTCTCCTGGCCTCTGGACCCGGGTCCATTACACCATCTGCCTGACCCACATTCCCTCTGAGCCCTTCCTAAGAGACTGGCACTCGGCTCACTCAGATGCCAGACCCTCTCACATTTTATGTGCTCCGTCCAGGTGGTTCATTATTGTATGCCAGTCCAGAATTTACTTATATATTCAGATACCATCATCTCTGCACTAACCTAACATAGTAATGACTGCAGATAAAGACCAAATGGGCCATCTAGTCTGCCCAGCAAATTGCTTATGCCACTCCGTGCAGTTACCCTTATTCATTCTGTTAAGGGTAGTAACTGCCGCTCCATACAGGTTACTCCATGCATTCTGTTAAGGATAATAACTGCTGCTCCGTGCAGTTACCCCCATGAAGAAATGTTGCACCATCCCTTAGTTCAAGCCTTTAGGGATCCAAAGTGTTTGTCCTATGCCCTTTTGAATTCATTAACTCTTCTCGTCTTCACCACCTCTTCTGGGAGGGCATTCCAGGCATCCACCACCCTCTCCGTGAAGAAATAATTCCTGATATTGGTTCTGAGTCGTGCTTCCTGGAGCTTCATATCATGATCCAACGGAAAAGGTTTGAAATTTGTGCATTGTTAATATCTGTCAGGTATCTGACGGTCTGGCTCATATCTCCTCTGCACTTCCTCTCCTCCTGGGTATACATATTTAGATCTTTTAGCCTTTCCTCTCGGGGTCTTCTGAAATAGACCCAACACCATTTTGGTTGCCTTCCTTTGGACTGTTTCCATCTTGTCTCTATCCTTTTTGAGGAACAGGCTCCAGACTTGAACACAATACTCCAGGTGAGGTTTCACCAAAAACCTGTTCAAGGGAATTATCACTCTTTTTCCTGCTGGTTATATTTCTGTCTATGCAGCCCAGCTTCTATCTGGCTTAAGTTCTGCTTTCCCTAATGAAGAGAACATAACTCTATTATTCATTATTCATTATTTGCCAGTGATCTCCAGATCACTGGCAAATATCATAAACTGCTCCCTAGCTCAAGGAATCTACCTGGATGAGCTAAAAATGGCATTCCTCAAACCCCTTTTGAAGAAACCCAACCTGGACACAAAAGAACTCGCCAATTTCCAACCCATATCCAACCTCCCTTTTATCGCGAAACTCACAGAGAAAGTGGTCAATACACAACTCTCAGACTACCTGGAGGAACACAAAATCCTGTACCCCTCCCAGTACGGCTTCCGCAAATCATCCAGCACAGAAACCCTCCTCATCTCCCTATCACACCACATTCTCTTGGGCCTAGACAAAGGGCTCTCTTTCCTTCTAGTCCTCCTAGACATCTCTGCGGCATTCGACACTGTTAATCACACCATCCTTCTAAATCGCCTCTCAGACATCGGATTATCAGGACACGCACTCAGATGGTTCAACTCCTTCCTCAACAACAGAAGCTTTAAGGTCAGAATCAATGACAAAGAATCCCCAAACTTCAAATCAACTCTAGGCGTCCCCCAAGGATCTTCTCTATCTCCTACACTCTTCAATATCTACCTACTGCCCCTCTGTCAGCTGCTCATGAACCTAAACTGAATTCATTACCTCTATGCAGATGACGTACAGATCCTGATCCCCATAAAAGAATCCCTCCCAAAAACTCTTACATACTGGGAAAATTGCCTCAAGTCCATTAATCACCTCCTCTCCAGCCTGAACCTGGTTCTCAATGCAGCCAAGACTGAAATCCTTCTAATCTCCCCCGACCACTCGGCCGGGACAGATCAGACACTCCCAGACTCCCGGATCACACAAGTAAGAGATCTAGGAGTAATCCTCGATAACCATCTGAATCTAAAGAAATCCATCAACACCACCACTAAGTACTGTTTCTATAAGCTTCAAGTTCTGAAAAGACTCAAACCCCTTCTTCATTTCTAGGACTTCAGAACAGTCCTACAGTCAACGCTATTCTCCAAAACTGACTATTGCAATGCTTTCCTCCTGGGGCTACCCATCTCTGCCACCAAACCACTACAGATTCTCCAGAACGCAGCAGCTAGAGTCTTAACAACACTAACCGGGGAGCCCACATCACTCCCATACTACGAAACTTACACTGGCTGCCAATAAAATTCAGAATCTTACACAAGACACTCACCATAATCCACAAAACCATCCACAATCAACTGCCACTAGACCTTCAGATCCCATTCAAACTCTACACATCCGCAAGACCCATCAGAGATGCATACAAAGGAACTCTACAAGTCCCTCCAACTAAATACACACGCCTAACATCCATCAAAGATTGTGCATTCTCCACAGCGGGCCCACTCATTTGGAACAATCTACCGAATGACCTAAGACTGGAACCCTGCCTTCTAACCTTCCGAAAAAAACTTAAGACCTGGCTTTTTCTCCAAGCCTTCCCCTAATCTCTAAAATGCCTACATACCTCCCTACCAGGATCCACCCCACTAACCAGTCACTCAGACCATTCTCAGTATACATATATATTTACCCTCTAGTTTTTTGCTGTACTTCTACTTCCCGGCTACTCTAGCCCCCCCAAGTTGGATACCCTTGTTATATGTAACTTGTTATTGCCTTCTTGTTATATGGTTAACTATTTAGTTAGTCCCTACGTTCCATGTAAACCGATCTGATATGAATCTTTTCATGAAGGTCGGTATATAAAAATGTTAAATAAATAAATAAATAACTCTTGAAAGCTAGTTACTTTTTATTGAGCACTTTTTTTTTCTATCACCTACAACTTGTATCTAAGTGGACTAACACGGCAATCACACTGCACAATAATAAGTTAAATGGAAGTGGAGCATTTGGATCAGCATTCATGGGAGTACATGGCTAAGTAGCATTGGATGTGGCTTGTACCTGGAGGAGGGATCACCAAGGATTATCCTGCAGCTGATCAGTGAGGGAAAACAGCAACCTATACCAAGCAGTATAAGTTGCATATTACTACTACTAGTGCTGCTAGTAATCATTTATATAGTGTTACAAAATATATGCAGCCCTACACTAGCACACATAAGTCCCTGCTCTATGGAGCTTACAATCTAGTCAAGACACACAACAGGTAAAGGATGTGGAAAATAAGAGCACTGGCCTTAATGTTTAGAATGGTTAGCTGTGGAGAAAAAGGATAGGGGAAAGTGAGCATGGAAGACAGGAAGTACAGTGCAATGATTAGAAGTAAAGAAAAAAAGAAAGGGTGTGGAGTTTGATAATCTTATCTTCCTAATAATCTCCCAGAATTCTGGCAGGATTTACTATATCTAATTCTCTGCCCTTTAAAAATCTATATGTAAACCCCTCCGGATGTGTCCTACAGTGTGGGTGCTGAGCCCTGACTTACTCCTTTCAACCCTGTTGGGGTTCTCCAGTGGGGGGAAGGATTTACCTTCAGGGCCTTAGGCATTAATAAACTTTGTGGATTTTCCCAATAAAAAGTCCTCACAGGGTTTGGGGATTCCAAAACATCAAACTTTGAGGTTCTTCACCAAAAATAACAGAAGGTATGTTTCTTTGATGTGACAATCATCTTAAACTATGAAACATTTAAAAGGTGAATCTGTTATTCCCTGCAACAGTTCCTGAGGTCCCCTCTGTTCCCTCCTAGATTTTTAGGTTCTCCATAGGTAGATTGTAAGAATCCTCCTTTACACTTAGGATTTCCCTCTGTACCTGAGATCTTGACTATTAACTCCATCTCCTCCTCAGTGTACCATATTGAGACCAACTCAGCTAAACCTTCTGATTGAGCACTGGATGGGTAGATCTCTCTTCTTTGCTTCTCAAGTGACACCAAATGGACGTTCACTCTTCCAAAAGGTTTCTGCCATTTTGGCACGGACTCCTTCAGGCTGAGTGACATGGGATAAACTGCATAATTCCTAAACCCACTGAGCAATCTCCAATCATAAAAAAAAATACTCCTTAGACTTCTTCCCACAAGGGAGAAGAACCTAGAGCAGTGTTTTCCAGCCTTGTCTTGGAGGCATATCTAGCCAGTTGGGTTTTCAGGATTGTCACAATGAATATGCAATATGGAAACTCAGCATATGCAAATTCATATCATGTATATTCATTGAGCCCAACCTATCTGTGGTACAGCATTTGCACGCTTAAATGGATGCATGGGAGATTAACGTTAATATTTTATAAACTGCAACAGGAGCTGCACAGTTTATAAAACACTACGGGGCCAATATTCAACCAGCAGATAAGTCACTTATCTGGCTATCTAATTAGCCAGACAAAAGGTGGGCGGGCAGATTGGGGTGGTGCTACTTAACTGGCTAAGTAGCAATATAAATTATGTGGCTAAGTCTAGACCTGCTCAGCATAACACTTATCCGGCTAAGTCCCGTTTATAGGCAGATATTCAACGGCATAGCCATATCAGTGAATATCCTTGTAACTTAGCCAAATAAGTGTTATCCGACTATCAGGCCTATACTGTAAGAATCACGGGAGAGCGGGCACTCCATGTTGAGTGCCCGCTCTCCCAAAGCGCGCCCAGCCACCTCTCCTGGGCACACAATTCTTTATTTAAATGAGGGGTCGCGCAAATACGGAGGCGCTAAGGACAACAGCGCATCCCTAATGCCTCCTTATTAGCATAGAGTTGGCTGTCAGTGGGTTCCGATAACCGAATCTCAATTTTACTGGCATCAGTTTCTGAACCCGCTGTCAGCCATGGGTTAGGAAAACGGACGCCGGTAAAATTGAGCGTCCATTTTTCTAACCTGTTGACAGACGGGCAGATTTTTTATTTTTTTAAGTTTTTTAAATTTTTGGTTCCTCCGACTTAATATCGCTAGGATATGAAGTCGGAGTGTGTACAGAAAAGCCGTACATATGCTTAGCCACACATTTTACTTTCAGTAACCCGGGGACTAACTAATAGCCTCATCAACATACATTTGCATGTGATGAGTGCTATTAGTTTTCAGGGGGGTTGGCTGCACGTTTTTGATATGCTAAATAGAAGTATATCGAAAATGCGCGGCTAAACAGTGCGCTCGGCCGAACGCACTCTACTGTATCGGCCTGTAAGTTACTTAGCCAGCTGGCCTCTCAGTATCTACCCCTATATGTTTTAGCACGCATGTACATTTGTATATTTCCAGTGCAAAAAAAATGCAAATTTTCTCTATCCATTTTAATAACATATGCTTGTATATTTTACGTCTGAAATAACTGTGAGACTGTGAGAATAAACATCCAAAATTAAAAGCAGAGGCAGATGTTTTTATAAGTATGAGCGAGTAATTGGAGTCCCAATTTTGTTGCTACCTCTACCAATTCACCTTCTCCAGTTCACCCACACCCTCTAGCCAGTTCTGGATTTGTCAATAGGCACCCATTATTTATTTAAAATCATTTATAGCCCAAAGTTTGAGGCGGGTTACAGAAAAACATACATAGTAAATTATAAACCAGAACCCCCACCCCACCACAAATCACAAACAAAATATACAAAATAAACTTAGCCTGGGTAATAATAAGAGAACCAAACATTTGAAGGAGCTGCTCTTCTAAGAGGTCTTTAAAAACAATTTTAAACAAATGGGTTTTTTAAAAGATTTTTTAAATAGCTTAGAATCTGAAATGCTTCATATTTGCATAGGTAAGGTGTTCCAGAACATAGGGCCAGCTATAGAGAAGGCCCTTTCTCGGATGGACCACGACAAGCTCGAATCTCCACCAGTTCTCGCAGACCTCTCATTCAAGAACTATAGACAAGTCTGTTTTCACTTGTGCGAGTCAAATAGCAGGCATAAATGGGCTCTGACCAACGGCCTGCAAATGCGCAGTAGAGAGCAGCTCTACTGCACATGCGTGGGTAAGAGAGCATGTCGGTCAGAGTGGAGCAACATGGCGCTGGGAGGAAATGCAGCTGTGTGAGGGCTGCCTTGGAAGCAGCAGGGAGGAGCAGCGGTGGCGGTATTCAAGCGTCGGGCAGGCCAGCAACGAGCCCGGTGGTGAGGTTGTTGGAAAGGGCACAGAATTGTGGTATTGAGGTGATTGGACCCCACTCAGGTTATGAATGCAAAGATAAATCATATTAGTGAATAACATTTCTCATGTGGTACTCCCCACCCCAAGCATAGGGGTAATTCACAGTCAGGACCAAGGAACTTGATGTAGCTATAGATAATAGATATATTTATACACACACATACACACAAACACACAGATACACAGTGGCATGTGTTAGCTTTACATCAAGTATTTGCAGAACCACCATGTGTGTCTTATTCTTGTGGATGGATTGTTAAGGAGTGTGAGAAGAGATCTGCCTTGCTGGTCAAGCACTAGAGGTGTGCATTCATTTTCGATGTATTGGCAATCCGCAACGTATATGTCCCTATTCATTGTATTCGTGGGGTCACGAAACATATGGCGAATCCCCATGAATACAACGTATCTAACGAATAAACCCCCCACCCTCCTGACCCCCCCAAGACTCACCAAAAGTCCCTGGTGGTCCAGCAGGGGTTCTGGAGTGATCTCCTGCACTCGGGCTGTCGACTGTCGGTATTCAAAATGGCGCCGATAGCCTTTGCCCTCACTATGTCACAGGGGTTACCGGTGCCATTGGGCGGCCCCTATCACATGGTAGGAGCAATGGACAGCTGGTGCCATCTTGCGCTCCTACCATGTGACAGGGGCCGACCAATGGCACCGGTAGCCCCTGTGACATAGTAAGGGCAAAGGCTATCGGCGCCATTTTGAATACTGGCAGCCGACGGCTCGAGTGCAGGAGATCACTCCAGGACCCCCGCTGGACCACCAGGGACTTTGGCAAGTCTTTGGGGATCAGGAGTCCCCCCCCCAAGTCTTGCCAAAAGTCCCTGGTGGTCCAGCAGCGGTCCTGGAGTGTGTCCAATTATGGCTTGAACACAAAACAAGCACACTCCACATGCTCAATGTCCAGTTCTAATCGTGTGTGCTTGATAGGGATGTGCAGCAGGGACAGATTCGTCCCATTCGGTATTCGTATCCTTGGGGAGCAAAATCCATTGCATCCGTTCTCGGGGGACCCTGATCCGTTCATTAGTTATGTATGTATTCATTTCCCCAAAAAAACTTCATCCCAACCCTTTAAATTTAATTAACTACAACCCCCCACCCTCCTGACCCCCCCCCCCCTCAAGACTTACCAAAAGTCCCTGGTGGTCCAGCAGGGGTCCTGGAGCCATATCCTGCACTCGGGCCGTCGGCAGCCAGTATTCAAAATGGCGCCGATAGCCTTTTCCCTTACTATGTCACAGGGGCCGACCAATGGTACCGGTAGCCCCTGTGACATAGTAAAGGCAAAGGCTATCGGCGCCATTTTGAATATTGGCAGCCGACGACCCGAGTGCAGGATATGGCTCCAGGACCCCCGCTGGACCACCAGGGACTTTGGTAAGTCTTGGGGGGGGGGGGGGTCAGGAGGGTGGGGGGTTGTAGTTAATTAAATTTAAAGGGTTGGGATGAAGTTTTTTTGGGGAAATGAATACATACATAACTAATGAACGGATCAGGGTCCCCCGAGAACGGATGCAATGGATTTGGCTCCCCAAGGATACGAATACCGAATGGGACGAATCTGTCCCTGCTGCACATCCCTATCAAGCACACACGATTAGAACTGGACATTGAGCATGTGGAATGTGCTTGTTTTGTGTTCAAGCCATAATTGGACACATCCTGTTTCTGATAGGATACATAACTTACATGGGATTACTGATTGTAAGTCATCTTTCATGATATATAGTATTGTCTGTCCCACCCAAAATCCGTGTGGTAAGGACATAGTTGATTGAAAATCAGAGTTGTTTGGCCACTGAAAAGAGATAGGCACAATGGTCCAACATTGCATAGAACTTAGGCATGTTTTTCAAGACTTACGATGGAATGTCATTGAGGAATTCAACAAACTTGGAGCAGGGGTGATTAATAAACATAGTGGAACTATACGAAACAATTTTAGATCTTCACTTTAGAGTCGGTGCATTCCATGGGCTTAAATGCAGATATCAAATGATACGGCTTGGTATGATTTTGGCTGATAAGATTATTCTGAATGGCAGTGGTCGATAAATTTATTTTCTCAATGAAAATTTGGCATAATGGCAGAGTAACATTAACCAACGAGTGACTGAGAATGGTTTATGTTAACCAATCGTAGCGATGTAATGTTGCGATTTCGGGTCGCCCCCGGAATCGCCACCCACCTTGTCGCGCGTCCGCACGGACCCCGCGCTCCCCGGGCCTCCGGGGATCTCTGCCGCCACAGGCCCGGCGTCTCCCCACCTCGCCCGGGCCTGCAGCTCCTTCTGCTCCTGCCTCTTCGCCGCGCCGGAGCAGCTGGCGTCTCTCGGCGGTAGGCCCCGCCCCCTAGACGCATGCACGCGCGCGTCTCAGCTCAAAATTTAAAGGGGCCAGCGCGGGAAACTTCGGGGACGCCTCCTGATGACATCAGACGCTGCAGGGTACTTAAGCCCTGCAGCTGGACTAGGACCTTTGCCTTGCAACGAGGTTACCAGGGGTTCCCTGTCTCTAGTTGCTGCGTTCCAGTACCTTCTTGACTTCCTGTGCTTCCTGATCCTGGACTGGCTTACGGTGACTCTCGGCTTCTGACCCTGGACTGGCTTTCGACGATTCCTGGCTTCTGACCCCGGTGCGGCTTACGGTGTTCCCTCTGGCTCTGGACCTCGGACTGGCTTACGACGACTCCCGGCTCTCGGACCTTGGTTTGGCTTACAGCGATCCTTTGGCTTCTGATCCCGGACTGGCAAGCGACGATTCTCTGGTAAACGACCCCGGACTGGTGAGCGACAACCTTGGACTCCGTCCGACTCCGCCCCCGCGGGCTCTCCTAAGTCCCAGCGGCCGGGTCCCTACGGGCTCCTCCTGGGGGGACGCCGGCTTCCAGGGTGAATCGCCTAAGCCCCAGCGGCCGAACTCCTACGAGCTCCTCTCGGGGGAGGCTCGGCTTCCAGGGCGAAGATCTTCTCACCTTTGTACCAGCTCCACAGTTTCATCCTTCCTTGCCACGGCCCTTGGTCGCATAGGGCTTTCCGGGATCTCCCTCCAGCCACTCACAACTCCGTCCTTGCCGCCTTCCGATCGGGACCTCCGTTGTCACCTCACTCAGCGGCTCACCATCTGGTTCCGATCGGTCCAAGGGTCCACGAACCTAACATGTAAGCTATCCCACTCTGATTGGCTCCTTATATTGAGCACTGTTATTTTAAACACATTGTTGTCTGTATCTGTTTATAGAGGCATCTTTGTAGCAGAGTGGAATAAGAGCAATGCCAAATGTAATAAACCCAGTCCCCAGATTCATAAAGAATACATTTCAAAACACAGACCCATGTCAGGGATCAAAACTAAAGGTTTAGTGTCAGCATTTTTTACTAGCAAAGAAAAAATATTTGAATATGTTATAGTGGACTGTAGAGACCTGGATCGATGATTATATTAAGGGTTGATTTTAAGTCACTGCCTTCATTGTATGCAAACTTGTTTCATGCATATTCATTGTGGATAACCTGAAAACCAGACCTGTTTGTGGCTCATAAGGATCGGAGTTGGCCATCCCTGCAATAGTCCATCCATGCTCTCTGATTGAGAGACATCAGTCCTCTAGGCTGTTACTACCCTGAGTCCCTGGGATCCAGAGGACTTAGGCAGGTAGAAAAAATAAAATCTTCAGAAAAAAAAGGGGATCAAAATAAAGGAAGGAAGAGTGGACCAAATTCCTCCTCAAAACAAAAAAGTTTCCACTGAGTCATCTTAAAGTCAGGTGAAGGCACCCTTGCTACTTTTCCTTTACCCAAATCTCAGATTTAGAGGCCCTAGTGTCCTTCCCTAAGTAAAATAAACAAGCATAGTGACATACTAAAAAATTCATACCCTACAATGGTGGCAGGGGTTTATATACTCTGATAGCTCAACATCTCAGATTCCATATGGGGGAGTCACGGGGCCGGCGGAAGCAAAAGGCAAACTGGGTCTGGGCCTATGGCGCCGACCATTAGGGGGGATGTGAGCTATGTAGGGCCGCAAGTGGCAGCGCCACCACTCACGGCCCCGCATGGCTCATGCCCCCTAATGGGGGTGGTGGTGCGACCAGGGGGGCGGGTGGCGTGACCGGGTGGGGCCGGTGCACGAGGGGGGGCAGGTGCAAGGCAGACGGTGCCTAGGGCGCCTAATCTCCTTGTACCAGCCCTAGGGATTCACAATCCACACTAAGTATTCTTCTGTTCAAGCCCCACGCCAATGGTGGAAACTCCTTTAAGTAGAGGTCTAGGAGGATCTCGACAATTAAGAAAGAGAAAGAAAACTAACATATACTGTTCAGAATATCTGGTCAAGTAAAATTTTGGCTTCGTTACTTCAAATTTAACACACAGTGTCAACAGTAAATCAGACTGAGCCCACTATTTCTTCCTGGCATATATTGGAATGTGGGGTTTTTCAAGGATCAGCACTATCTGCCATCCTGTTTACTATCAACCTAATTCCACTTTTTCTTGATGCTCCTGATTTTGGTGTACATTGTTGTTTGTATGCCGATGACATACAGGTTTATTCCCCTATATTTTCAAGTTCATCTGCATCTGTTGACTTTCTCTCACTATGTTTATCTACTATTAGAGCATGGCTATTCCAGAATAGACTTGCTCTTAATGTTGCTAAAACAGAGATTATAGTTTTAGAGAGATTCATGTTTAGTTACAAACCACAGAAATTTGTAGTGGATGATTGTGATATTCCATTTGCGTCTCTGGTAAAAAGCTTAGGGGTATTTTTAGACTCCAGCTTAAGTATGTGTCTGCAAGTTAATGTACTTGCTAAGACCACTTTTTTAAAATTGTGGCTGCTCTGTAATTTGAAAATGCTTCTTACTCTTTCAATCTCAGGAGTTACCCACCCAGAAAAATAATCTAGGCATCATAATTGATATTACATTGAAATTGTCAGCTCAGTGTGCTGCAGCAGTCAAAAAAGCAAACAGAATGTTAGGAATTATTAGGAAGGGAATGGCAAATAAAATGGTGGATGTCATAATGCCTCTGTATTGCTCCATGGTGGGACCACACCTTCAATACTGTGTACAATTCTGGTTGCCGCATCTCAAAAAAGATATAATTGTGATGGAGAAGGTACAGAGAAGGGCGACTAAAATGATAAAGGGGACGGAACAGCTCCCCTATGAGGAAAGGCTAAGGAAGATAGGGCTGTTCGGTTTGGAGAAGAGATGGCTGAGGGGGGATATGATAAAGTTCTACAAAATCATGAAAGAACTTGAACAGGTAAATGTGATTTGGTTATTTACTCTCAGATAATAGAAGGTCTAGGAGGCATTGCCAGAGGATGTGGTTATAGCAGTTAGTGTAACTGGGTTTAAAAAAGGTTTGGATAAGTTCCTAGAGGACAAGTCCATAAGTTGCTAACAATCAATAAGGAATAGTAGCTTGGGGTCTATTTAATGTTTGGGTACTTGCCAGATACTTGTGACTTGGATTGGCCACTGTTGGACACAGGACGTTGGGCTTGATAGACCCTTGGCTCCCGGTCCAATTTAAGATAAAATAACAAAATTGCAAGTAGTCATAAATTTATTGATAATGTGAGCTATCCCTGATGTGTGCTGTGTTAAAACTTTATTACTTGCAACACTCACTTCATTCATCACAAGCCTGTTTACTGTTTGTTCCCTCCGTTAAAGTAGCTTATCTTAACAAACCTTGGGAAAGGACTTTTTCTCTCTGGCCCAATCTTATGGAGCAGTGTCCTGTAACAGATGTGGAAGGCTCCATGCATTAAGACATTCAAGAAACTGTTAAAGACCTTTTTGTATCACTTAGCATTTGATCTTCCGGACACACCTAGGACCTGGACTAACTTTTATCTTTATTTAGTATATTCAGCTCATTAAGGTTATTTTTGTTCTTAGATTTGCTCTTTTTCTATCAATATCATTTGTTTTATTTTTTGTATCATTTTATGAGGGTGTTTATGCAATCCGCTTTGAACTTTGGTTAAGCAGGATAGAAATGGTTTTAAATAAATAAAATAAGCCATTTCTAATCAGTGTTTTACCCTCCACCACCAGATGGCAATGCACACCTTATTGACAAGAATTAAGACATGGAGGAGAGGAAAGGACCAAGTGAGAAAGGAAACTGAAAAAGTAAATAGAAAGGAAGTGAGCAGGAGCTGGGGAGAAAACTAAAGGCAGGGAAAGAGCAAAGGGGAGAAGAGAGTGGAAGAGGGGAAGGAAAAAAGAGACATGAAGGAGGTATGACAGGAAGAATGGAGGAAAGTGGAAGTGAAAAAGATTAGGGTGGTGATGGCTGGAGACAGCAAGAGAGAGGTAATACTATAACCAACTATTCTAGTATGCATGTATTATTCTTGATGAAAAATTATTTTAACAACACTTATTTATTCACTTATTAATACAGCTTGATTCAAAGTGAATAATTTATGGTCCTAGGGAATTGAGAATCACAAAAACAGCTTTTATGAGCCCCTTTTTTTAGCAAACTTCAAAGCTAGCAAATGATCTTTTGTGGTTTTGCCAGTCTTACTCTGCCACTTGTTTCTTGAGTTCTCCCTCCTGTTTCTGATTCTGCCTGCACACCATGAAACTGAAGGAGCAGTTCTCATAGCTGAGCTATGCCGGCAACAGCGCTGCTCTGGGCAAGTATGGGCAGCAGCAGAGAAAACAATGGGATAGCTTGCAGCTGTACACATCTGCATTTGTGGGTGCCTATCATTTCTATATGGATGACATTATAGGGGGGAGGGGGGGAGTGTCCCTTGTCTAGTTCAGTCTCCTTTCTCTCTTCCCTTGTTATTTGGCCCTACCACAATATGAGACCCTGATCCCGAACATCAAATGCAGTGATTATTCTGGACTTGCAACCAGTCATATTCTCTGACATTTACTACATTTTCTAAGCAAATGCCAAAAAAGCCCCTGTCTTTGCTCCAAACTCATCACCAGAGGATAAGTAACAGCACTAGAATATTGATCCAATCTTAGTGATCCAATAGTAATTTTCCACCAATCACAACATAAGCTATCTTTGTGTTGGTTTAATATAATCCTCTCCTCAGTACTGAGCTTTATGATTATGAAATCAATATTCTATAACTCCTAAAAACCATCTGTTCAAACTGGATTTCTAGAATTTAATTTTCGGACCATTCAGAGGCAACTGAGGGCCATGGGAAGGACAATAGATTTTAATTGTGTTCTTCTCCAACTACATATTACGGTGGCAAAATAACATAGTACATAATTTTATAACATAACAGGCCCATTCTTTCTTGGTGGTGTTTCAAACTATTGACTAGCATGCAAACTTCAATATATTTTTAACTGAGTCTGCACTGTTTACCACTCCTCTTCTTAATCTTAGAGAAGGTAATTTTCAAAAGTGTTTCCAGTGATTTACTTGCAGAAATGGGCTTTTTGAAAATTGCCTGCCTGATTATACGGAGAAACCTATGTGCTTATGTCCTGTTCATACGTGAGTTTATCGAGACATAGCAGAGATGTTTCTGGTGGCGGAGCTGGAAATGTGTTTGCACTTATGCACATACTTTAGAAATTTGAAAGCTACGAGTATACATTTTCTGTGCAGATATTTTAGCAGGTATAACCATGATTTGTCAGGACCATGATTTGTCAGGATAATTTTCACAGCAGACTTACGCACTTACGTCCACTTTGAAAATTGGTGCAACTTTTGCGTGTCTTCACCAGCTGAGTTAGGTGCAACGTTACAAACTATTCCCACAATTTGAAGAAAAGCAAGACAATCGGACTGAGCATCAGGATCCCCAAATATTTTAGTAATGATTCTTTCCCAGGGTTAGTTTATGTAAGTAGGACGCAGGGGGGCAGACTAACCATTTGCACAACAGGGCATTGCTCAAGGACCCACAGAACTCTTCCCTAGCCTCAGATGGATGGTTAGGGGCCAATGACCCTTATTGTCCAGGGGCCCAGATCGCTATCCATCCACCCCTGAGTGGTATTAGGTTGGGGCCTTCATCTTGTGGCCCTGTAATAAACAATTTCTTCTCACTGAAGGTGGAATAGGCAGCATGAAGCAAAGCCCTGTAAGGACAATTGACTGATTGGTTTAACCCTTGAGGAGTTGTGAATCTCTTGCCATTCACCAAAGCTATACGGTTATCCCTCAATTTCTCTGGAATTTGCTCCTTGAGAATTTGTGTTTAATGCAGAGCTGCCATCTACCTGACCATCCTTAGGAAGTGACTCTCTCTTTTAAGGCTCCCTTATTTACTTTATTTTGTACTTCTCAACCTTTCTTTATCACATTTCATTACAGTAGATTAAGACAGCCATGCGTGCACCCTCAGATCCCTTCTTATGAACTCCCAAACAATGAGGATAACTTTCAAATGACTCCGTGCAGCCTCATATACATAGAAACATAGAAATGTCGGCAGAAGAAGACCAAACGGCCCATCCAGTCTGCCCAGCAAGCTTTCACACTTATTTTTCTCATCTTCTCATCTTTGCCAAGACTGACTACTGCAATTCCCTACTTCTCGGCCTACCCAACAATGCCATCCATCCCATTCAAATTCTGCAAAACACCACAGCCCGGATCTTGACCAACTTACGTAAACATGACCATATTACCCCTGTTCTAAAAGATTTACATTGGCTTCCAATAGCTTCCCGCATACAATATAAGGCACTCTCTCTAATCCATAAGGCCTTATACAACCCTGAAATGAACTGGTTTAATGATTCCTTCGATTTACACCAGTCTAATAAGCCTACCAGACAAGCACACCTTGCAACCATGCCTATCCCTTCTCCTAAACTCTACAAACTTACTTCCACGAGAGCCCGTGCATTATCGATAGCCGGGCCGACCCTCTGGAATACAATGCCAGTTGAATTACGGCAAGAGGAATGCCTCAAATCTTTCAAGCGGAAGCTTAAGACCTGGCTCTTTGCTAAAGCATACACCTAATTTTTCACTCTTCCTATCCATTATTTCCACCTTCCACTCTCCCCTCTACTTTCCCCTTCACTGTCCCTCTCTCCCTCTCTCCCCTCCCCTCTTTCCCCCCTTTTACTTCTTTCCCCCGCTCCTCCCTCCTCAGCTCTCCTCTCTCCTCTTCCCCTTTCTCTCTCACTAGCCTGCCTACACTTCTTAGTCTTTATTTTCCATTGTACATATGTATATAATTGCAAACGTTGTTATAATATAATTTAATGCAAACTTTCCCATGTTATCTCCCACTCCCTTTTAATACCTTGTTCGCATGTTTTAATCGTTCAATGTAAAGCGCCATGCCTGGCGCCAGTTTATGTTACAATGTGAACCGATATGATATCCTGGATGAATGTCGGTATATAAAAATTTTAAATAAATAAATAAATAAATAAATACTTATCTATTACTCTGACTGCTGAGGTCAGGGCCCTTATTGGTAACTTTTTGGTTCTAATTTCCTTCCACCCCTGCCATTGTTGTAGAGAGCAGTCCTGGAGCTGTATCAAAGTGAAGTATCAAGCCAATGTTGCTGAAGGAGACTGAGTTTATTTTTATACCATTTTGGACTTATTTGCTGTGGGTGTACTATTCATTGGGTACTATTACTTTGGAATTAGTGTTTTCCTGTCTTCAGTGCTAGTAAAAAGAACTTTTTAACAATCATTTGGGATTCTGAGTGGTGTTTTGGCATATGGATGGACTGATGAGTGGAAGAGCCCTAGTAAGAAGAAACCCTGAGGACCTTAAAGAGTTTAATCTTTTCTCCCCTGTGTGGGAACCCAGGGAGGTCATGGGACCTGTGCTAGGCCACAAGTCTCCCTGTGAGCCTCTGCGGTAGGACTGTCCTGGGACAAGGGGCTACATACACACAAGGGTTTAAATAGGGCCAGTGCAAGAATATTTGGCACCCTGGATAAACCTTTGGTCATTCACCTCTCCCCTCCCAACCAGCAGCAGCAGCTCCAGCACTGCACTCTTTTTCTTTGACACAGTACCCCTGTAGACATCACACTGGCAGGATTTGGCCACCCCCAAAATCTTGGTGCACTAGGCGATTGCCTAGTTTGCCTAATGGAAGCATCGGCCCTAGATTTAAAGCCAATGTAAAGCTCTGATGGTTTTTTGTGTTTGTTTAAGAACATAAGAACATAGGAAGTTGCCTAGCATCCTGTTTCCAACAGTGGCCAATCCATGTTACAAGTACCTAGCAAGTACCCAAAACATTAAATAGATCCCATGCTACCAATGCCAGGAATAGCAGTGGCTATTCCCTAAGTCAACTTGATTAAAGCAGTTAATGGACTTCTCCTCCAAGAACTTATCCAAAACTTTTTAAAACCCAACTACACTAACTGCACTAATCACATCCTCTGGCAACAAATTCCAGACTTAATTATGCGTTGAGTGAAAAACTAACTTCAAGGAGTACCCCCTAGTCCTTTTATTATCCAAAAGAGTAAATAACTGATTCACATTTACCCATTCTAGACCTCTCATGATTTTATACACCTCTATCATATTCCCCCTCAGCTATCTCTTCTCCAAGCTGAACAGCCCTAACCTCTTCAGCCTTTCCTCATAGGGGAGCTGTTCCATTCCCCTTATCATTTTGGTCGCCCTTCTCTGTACCTTCTCCAGTGCAACTATATCTTTTTGAGATGCGGCGACCAGAATTGTACACAGTATTCAAGGTGTGGTCTCATCATGAAATGATACAGAGGCATCATGATATTTTCTGTTTTATTAACCATTCCCTTCCTAATAATTCCTAACAATCTGCTTGCTTTTTTGACTGCCGTAGCACACTGAGCTGATGATTTCAATGTATTATCTACTATGAAGCCTAATATGGAACCTAACATCGTGTAACTACAGCATGGGTTATTTTTCCCTATATGCATCACCTTGCACTTGTCCACATTAAATTTCATCTGCCATTTGGATGAACAATCTTTCAATCTCATAAATTCCTCCTGCAATTTATCATAATCCACTTGTGATTTAACAACTCTGAATAATTTTGTATCATCTGCAAATTTGACTACCTCACTTGTCATATTCCTTTCCAGATCATTTATAAATATATTGAAAAGCATCTGTCCAAGTACAGATCCCTGAGGCACTCCACTGTTTACCTTTTTCTACTGTGAAAAAATTGACCATTTAATCCTATTCTCTGTTTCGTGTCTTTTAATCCGTTGGTAGTCCATGAAAGGACCTCACCTCCTATCCCATGACTTTTTAGTTTTCTTAGAAGCCTCTCATAAGGGACTTTGTCAAATGCCTTCTGAAAATCCAAATACACTACATCTACTGGCTGAACTTTATCCACATGCTTATTCACCCTTCAAAAAAATGAAGCAGATTTGTGAGGCAAGACTTCCCTTGGGTAAATCCATATTGACTGTGTTCCATTAAACCATGTCTTTCTATATGCTCTACGATTTTGATCTTTAGAATAGTTTCCACTATTTTTCCTGGCACTGAAGTCAGGCTCATTAGTCTATAGTTCCCCGGATCACCCCTGGAGCCCTTTTTAAATATAGGGGTTACATTGGTATTCTGTGTTCAGACTGTGCACACTGGCATTCTGCCCAGGGGCTTTGACCTAGGGGGCTAATTTCTCGAGGCCTACACTGGGTGCTACCTGAGGGGCTTATCACCTGCGTGCACACAGGATTACCTCGAGGGCTTATCCAATGTAAACACAAACAATTACTGAGATTATACCTGGGGGCTTGAATCCAGGAGCTTATCCCCTATACAAAGAGTCACAGACAAACTTTCATTCAGTACATCATGGTTCCAGGTACTTAGGAAAGTAAATTTATTTGAGCAATAGGAGGATAGAACAAATAAAATAGATAATAACAACTGCTACATCTCTCTCTCTATATATATATATATAAGCTTACATGTTTCCAAAGGATCAGCCTGTGCTATCACGTCCAAGAGCCACTCTCCCTTCTCTCTCTCTCTCGCTGTCTCTCCTTATATACTAAATATGCTTGTGAAAGCAGTGATTTTCCCTTCCTCTGATTTCTTATCAAATCTCAAGTGCAGCTGTGTGGCCTTCACTTTCTCTCTCAGGTTTTAGTATAAGTTAATTGCTTGCTTTCTCATCATAGACCTAGTGGAATAACTAAATAAACAGACTCTTGCCTGTTCGTAAACATTTCATAGTACAAGACAGTAAATAGGAGTTCACTCAGAGGTTGGCCTGTGGCCTTCAAACTAGTCTGCGTCTGGGTGAAAACTCTGAATCCATACAGCCTACCCTCTATATACATTCTCACCAAAAGTAACAAAAAATGACTCCAACAATTGGCCACCCTCCAGTCTTCAGGTACAATAGATGATTTTAATGACCTTTGAAAACATTCTCCGGAATACCCATTCTCCCCAATATCGTCATTAGTAAACACAGAAGCAAAGAATTCATTTAGTCTTTCTGCAATGGCTTTATCTTCCCTAAGTGCCTCTTTAACCCCTTGATCATCTAATTGTCCAACCAACTCCTTCGCAGGTTTCCTTCTTCGGATATATTTTAAAAAGATTTTATTATGAGTTTTTGCCTCTATGGCCAACTTCATTACGAATTCTCTCTTAGTCTGTCTTATCAATATTTTACACTTAACTTGACAATGCTTATGCTTTTTCCTATTTTCTTCAGATGGATCCTTCTTACAATTTTTGAAGGATTTTTTTTTTTGGGATAAAATAGCCTCTTTCACTTCACCTTTTAACCATTGCGGTAATCATTTTGCCTTCCTTCCATCTTTCTTATTGAATGAAGTACATCTGGACTGCGCTTCTAAGATGGTATTTTTAAACAAAGTCCACGGCTGTTGTATGCTTTTAATCTTTGTAGCTGCACCTTTCAGTTTTTTTCCATTTTCTTCATTTTATTAAAGTTTCCCTTTTGAAAATTTAGTGTTAGTGCTGTAGATTAAGTGGCCTCACCACCGTTACCTCTCACCAAATCCTGAGTTCCACTAAGAATTAGATCTAAAATAGTTCCCTCTCTCGTCAGTTCCTGAACTAATTGTTCCATGAAGCAGTCGTTTATTCCATCCAGGAACTTTATGTCTCTAGCAGGCCTGATATTACATTCACCCAGTCAATATTGGGGTAATTGAAATCTAACACAACACACAAAAAAGAGTCGGTGGATAACCACAACAATAATCTAATGGCAAAGATAATGGACGATAAGAATGTTTTGTTTGATAAGAGTCTGAGTCATCTTGAAATCCATGGATGGAGGACTGTTTTAATTAAAAGTCAAAAAAGTTCTATAAAAAATATTTTTGAAGCATTAAAGAATTAAAAAATGATGAAGGTGGATGATTGAGTAGACCGGTTAGTGTCTATAATAAAGACATATAATGTCAGGCTTGCTGACACCTTCTTAGGCTATTATTTATAATATGGTAATTGAAATCTCCCATTATTAGTGCACTGCCAAATTGGTTAGCTTCTCTGATTTCTCTTAGCATTTCATTGTCTCATCATTTTGGCCAGATGGATGGTATTATACTCCTATTGCTATACTCTTCCCCAACACACAAGGGGTTTCTACCCATAAAGATTCAAATGTGCATTTAGTCTCTTGCAGAATCTTTATCTTGTTGGACTCTATGCCTTGTTGTCTTCTTTATTTTGGCCTTTTAATCATGTGTACTTCAAACAAATACCGGCTTTGTTAGTCATGTCAGATACAAAACCACAGTTAAAACTGGCAATAATGTTGCATGAGAAACACAGTAAACATTGCTCAGAGGCATTCCTGCAATACCCAAGCTAAAACTAGGGAGGTCGATATTTAGTGCCACTTAGCCGGCTAAGTGGCAATGTCTGAAAATTTGGCTGCTCTGGCTGGCTAATTGCTTATCTGGCTAAATAGTGAGGGGGTAAATTTGAAAAGGATTTACAGGCTTAAAACTGGGTTTTACATATGTAAATGTACCTATGTGTATAAGTGGGCTTTTGAAAATTGCTACAATCCAGGCCATTGAATTGTCAATAGGTTTACACATGTAAGTGCACTTTAAGCACAAAAATGGGCTTTTGAAAACTGCTATGATAGTATGTTATGTTTACACATGTAACTCCTTTGAAAATTACCTCCTTAGTTGGATAAGTAGGGGCTGGATGGGGGCGTTTCAGGGAGGAGCTACTTATCCAACTAATGTAACTGGCTAAGTGCTAATTTTCAGCCTTAACTAGTTTAGTTAGCCAGATAAGCTATTTCTCTGTTCTATAGTTAGTCAGGTAACTATAAAATGCTAAGAGACAGCTGAGCTTATTCAGTGGCACGGTCACGCTGCTGAATATCTCTGCCAAGTTAGTCAGATAAGTTTATCTGGCTAACTTGCTCAGCGTTGGTCCCTTGGTTTCTAGTGGGATGGTTGCAATGGGACTCTTGCTCCTCACCCTGCAAAGACAAAGTCGTGTGTACTTGTACTGTTCTCACACACAGACTGTTCTACCCTGAGATTAGTTAATCTGCCTTCACTCTCTGTTCTTTTCATACTGTGGAGCTACTCCAGGATTATGAGGGCCTGATTTACTAAGCCTTTACTCCCATTTGGTGTTTAGTAAATCAAGCCCCCTTTTACAGTTGGAAAGCTTCCATTTTGGTTCCTATTTTCTCCTGGGATTGACTCCAAAACTCCATTGACATACATTTAATCCATCATTAGTTATTCCGAGAGCAAACTAATCCAGGATTGAAACTGCCACCTAGAGGAGGACGTAATTTTGCTCCCGGATTAATTATTCCAGGCATAACTAAGTATGTGAATGAAGTGAATCCCAGGATTAAGTCTGAACACAAATGGAAAGTATTCCACATTTAACCCAGGAGAGGTTTCACAACGTGAACAGAACAGGGAGCAAAGCCAGATTAACCCAAAACTGAAGGTAAGAGTAGAAGCATATGTGTGTAAGGGCAGTATAAGTGACCCTCCAGAGTACAGGTATATGTGTATTTGCTAGGTCTTCTTTGCTTTTCTAAAGGCTTCTTTTGCTTCCCAGAAGAGAAGGGGCTACTGGAAATAGCCGAGACTCAAAGAGGCATTAGAGCAGAAGAGGGCTGTAATGCCTGAACATATTCTGTAACTGCACAAGCGAAAACGCAAAGTCATTATAACATCATTAATACATATCTTATTGCCTACAGAAACTTTATTGTGGATTCTGATGCGGACCCCCTCCCCCATTTTATCCCTAATTTGGGGATTGGAAGATTCGGAAACCTACCTGTACAAGGCAGAGGCAGCTCTCTTTAATCCTTTCGGCCTGTTGGGTTTAGGTTCTCCGGCCATGTTGATGTCTGTGATTAATAAAAACCTCAGATTAATGGCAGTGGATTAAAAACCCATCACACAGCCTTGGTTTAGAGAGTGTGACTTTCTTGCCTGGTGCAGGTGGTAATCTCATAACATATGATTCGATTATCCACACAGTACTAATTCTCCAGTCCTGGGAGAGGAAGGCCTACTGTGTTAATCAAACTTGATTTTGTGAGCAATCATTGTTTCTTTTAGCACTCTGAGTGGAGAAAGGAAGCTCCTGCTGGGCCTGGACCATGTGTGCAAATGCAGCCATAATAGCTGTGTGCCTCTTATTATTCACAGCAGCTGGGATACTGCTAGGTTCCAGCCTGAAAAGACACCACACAGAAAGCAAGCTCAGATTTTTCACTGGAGTCTTTTTCTAAAGAGAATCAAACTACATTTGTGATGCAAAAATGGAGTTTTCCCTCCTTGCAAATTCTCCCTCCTTATCTACACTGAGGACAGACATGGCTGCAGTGGTGATTTTCTGCCAGGCCGCAGCAGGTCGCTGACCTGGAATCTTTTTGAACGGCAGCAAATTCACTTTTCATGAATTTGTCACAGTTCAAGGTTCTGGAGACAAGGGGAAAGAAAGTGCCAGACACTTAAGGCACCATGAGAATCTTCAAAGCTGGTGGCCTGGCATTTCCTGGCTGCTGATTTCAGGAGCTCATCAGTCAGGAAGAGCCGGCGGCGCCCAGCCCCCCCCCCCCCATGTTTAAACAATGCTCACGATGCAAGGAGGGGATGGTTAGTGGAGCTTATCCCCGCCAGCTGCTGAAGAGATAAAGAGGCCATCACTGCGCAAGACCTGTGCTGCTGCGGCTGGAGGCGCTCATCTCGCCAGCTGCTGAAGAAATGAGGCCATTGCTGTCAGTCTAGCCATTTGCCTGCCTGAGCTGTGCTGTGATAGCTGGACGAGCTCATCCCGCCAGCAATGAGGCCACCCACCCACCGCTGGACCTGTGCTGTGTCATGAAGAGGTGTGTGTGTGTATCGGGGGGGGGGGGGGGGGGGGAGAGTAAGAGCAAGGTCTGGATCAGTGGGGTGAAGTGGAGAGAGAAGAAACAAGGTTTAGGCCGAGGTGAAGAGGGGGTGAAGGAGAATCAAGATCTGGACTGGGGGCTGGGGGTGAGAGCAGAGAGAAGGTTGTCATAGGCATGTCCCCCCTCTCACCCTCGACCCGTGTATGGCTGGTCACAGAAATGAAGTTTATGGAAGCACCTCTCCCCACTGCAACATGGGTCGGGCAGTAGCGCTGCATTGCTGTGGTACAGAAGATTCACGATGGAGTTTGCTGTTTGATAGAGCTTGGTGGGGGGCTGAGAAGGTCACAGATGAACTGGGTCTCATACCCATGGAGGGAAAAAGATGGCTGACTGCTGCTCATAGAGTGGGCACTGAGGGATGGTCTCAGATGAGACTTCCCTCCAGTCCTTGGCCCAGTAATGGTTCTTAAGTCACTTGAGTATTAAGTCCGGGGTTTGGAGGCTATATAAATAATGAGGAGAAAAATCGCCTATGTTGTGCTGACTACTCAAGTTTAACGAATATGTTTTCATTATGAAGTGTCATAGCCCCTGAAGAGGATAGCAACCTGTTCTGTAAGCTGCTTTGTCACAGGACCTCAGGCCAAACGTACTAAAACAGTACATTTGGCCTGAAGTCCTGTGGCCTCCCAGACACTGAGCGCCATCAACAGGTCAGGTTCAAAGTGTATCCCTAATGAATATGCACGAGATAAATTTGCATACAAAGGAGGCAGTGTGCATGCAAATGAATCTCATGCATATTCACTAGGGATATCCTGAAAACCTGACCTACTGGCAGCTGATGAGGGCTGGGATGAATACTACTGTACTAAAGGGTTTATTTTTCCCATTTTGGGTCTATGAGGAGAATGGTTTGTCCATAGACCCCCTTGGCGAGGTAGAGAGGAGCAGATGAATCCACTCTGAAGTGTCTGAAAGGCAGAATATAAAAAAATAAAAAAATAAATAAACCAGAACCTAGCAAGAAAATTGGAGTGGCAGTAACTTTTAACATTTGCTATAACATTGTTTTAAGGGGGAAGGTGAGATGTCTGGTGGTAAGAGCAGCGAGTGATTGTTGGGGGGAGTTCTTTGGCCCTGAGTTCTAATCTTGGCTCTGTCACGGAATGCATGACCTTTACCTGCCTCTGCCTCTCTTTAACTACACGTACAGGAGAAATGAGAGCCACGTTATTTCTTCTCTCTTTCCCCCTATGAAGGTGTCATGAAGATCAGGCACCAAAACAAGAAGCAGACTTCACACCCCAGAGGTGGCTGCATGTATATAATTGTAAAGCATGGTGGGTCCCTGCTTGGAGGAGAGATGATCTATAAATCCAAATAATTGCTTTTTCCCCTCTAAAGGCATGTACAGTGTAGTAGGACTTGGTACTCGTGTTTTACGTCCATAGTGCCTTTTCCTTGGTTGGCTGTGCTGACATGCTGTTATAAAAAGATGACCTTGCCTGGGAAGACTGTAGCTGAAAGATATATCATTGCTACCACTGGGGTGCATTCAGACGCCTCCTGCAAATCACCCTTTGATGTGGAAAGCTGACGGAAGGCAGAGCTCCTCTAATGTCACAAGGCTGGTATAACTCTCTGCAAGTGCCGCACAGCCTCCTGCATTATTGCACAGAGGACTGCCACTGGGAGAGAGAATTATTTGAGAGCCATTTGTGCCTTGACCAGTTTCAGCCCAAACTTCTGAAATATAGTATTATAAAACATACAGGTGCCGGCTTGCCTTTATGGTCGGGATGATCATAATTCTTTAAGTTATGGCAGAACGTTAATGGGGAGGCATTTGTTGGCCCTAAGCGCCTGACGTGTGCTGGTGGCAGGACTTTCAGACAGACAGAAAAGCTCAGACTAAATCTAGACTTGGGCTAAAAGGCTTTGGGATGTCCGACTTGTCTGGTTTATATCAGCGTTGCCATGGTTCATTCAGGAGCTGCTTCGGTTAAAAATAGTGGGCGATGCTTCTTACAGGGAGTCAGACAAAGCCAGAAAGGGAAGGAGGGAGACCAGGGAGAGGCTAGTAGGACAATTTTACATGCTACTGAGGAACTAATATTTCATATAAAGCGATTTGTTGCTTAAGGACAGGGTTGGCTGGGGATTTGGATTCCCGGAAACTTCTTTCATAGACACTTTCTTTTCCCCTCAGCGCCTCCTTTCTACAGTTCTGCAAATCATGTTAGCACCGCAAAATGTAATAATAAGAATAGCCGTGGGGCAGAGGAGCGGTCCAGTGATTAAGGCACAGTCAAGAGGAGTCCTGGGATGCAAGTTCAGATTCACATTGCCAGGGATTCTCTCCCTGGCCTGGGATAAATCATCTTATCGACTCCTCCTGCCTCCCCTTATCGGATGATAACAGTAATGGCAATTGTTCCTTCTCCTCTAAAGCACTGCAGGCACCAGAAATCTACTTCCAGACCATCCTCCTCTGAGGCCGCCTGTGAGTTCTGTACATTTTTTGAAGTACTAAACTGTAAAGTGTGTTGTGAGCAGGTTTATATGGAGGATAAAACAGAAATCCAAACAATTATGAAAACGTTGTTTAATGCAACCAAATATGCAATCTACAGTTGAAGCTCTATCAGACTGTACGGAGTGGAGCACACCTGATAGATTTTACGTACAGTCAGTCTATGCCATCTAACCCTATCTTGCTATACTGTAAATCAGCTGAAACTTGTGTGATTTTTGTATTCCCCAGGATCACCACAAACAACCAACTGCCCAAAAAGGGTAGTGTTAAATGAGTTAAACGTTTTACAACCAAACGATTGCAACTATGTACAAAATATATGTCATCTGCAGTCCTTGCGAGGCTGTGTAGAACAATCTGTGTGTGCAGGGGGACCCTACACAGGACGTTACATTGCATTTGATTTTTTTTTTTTTTATAATGGGATCAAGCAAGCAGCAGAACTGAAAATCTGTGACTCTCCAAGTCTCCTTCCATGCCGCTCTTTGGACCTGCCACTGCAACCCTGCTCTGGGGGAGGGGTGGAATGGAGGTGTATGGTGGACCAGTTTGCATACAATCTTTTCCGTCTTAAGATGGACAATTTTTATACCAGGTAGGAAGTTGATTGTGTGGACGACTATGTAGTGAGTAAGGAGATGAAATCAAGGTGGTTTTTTTTTTTTTCCACACAAGGTCACCATAACTTTCAATAAAATGAAGTCAGGGGCAAGATGATAAAAGAAAGTGGGAGACCATGGGCCTGCAGGTCATTTTCTTGATTTTTTTGTGAATTTAACAGAAATTGTGATTTTGTGTTCAAACATTAGAGCCATTTTTTTTAGAAACAGCCCTCACATTATTTCACCCTTTCCACCTGTTACCATGGTAAAAAAAATTTTCATTTTTACTGATTTAAGTACAGTGGAAATGTGTGACCTCCAGAAGTATCACAAAAACACATAAGTGAATGAAACATTTTAGTTGTGTACGCTTACTTTTTTTTTTTTATCCCCAAAATCCCTATAAGAGGAATCCACTATAGTCCTGGATGACTGAAGGCCTTGTCTTGATGACTCAGTGTATCCAAATGATGTAAAAAAGATCTTTCATATATGTTAGTATTTTTTTTTTATTGCTTTCTCAAGCATTGATGAGCATAATACACACCAGCATATTAAACAGTGATTAAACAGTGTAGCTGGATGGGGGTACCACAAGCATAGGTGTCGGTAGCATGGAAGAAGCAAGATGGCGGAAACTGCATAAGTGTCACTGATCTCCTCTGCTTTTATCGCTAATCATTGCGAGGTCAAAACATAAACGCAAGCCTAAGGCTTTTCCTACAGGCTTGACAGGACTGATGGTAGTAGGGACCAAAGAAGGCTGTGGATATGGCAGGCGTTGAGATGTGTGATGCTGGTTCAATATTGCAAGCCTTGCTTAGCTTGCATCTGTCTCCCACCCACCATAAGAGAGTTAAATTGCAATTGTATACTGTGCCACTAGGGGGTATTGGGAGAAAGGAAGCAAGACATTTATTGTTGTCAATTTAGTGATGTTGTGGCTAGATTTGGTGACTTTTGGAAGCAGATGGAGATTTTAGAACTGTGAATGCAACAGGGAGCTAGTTTAGCCTATTTTTAAACAATTTAGTGAAATATCAGGCAACTTTTTTATAGTCTTAAAATTTCCATCAAGTCCCCTATTGACTCAGTGTGTTTGGAAGCAGGAAAGTTTCTGAGTGTGTGTGTATTTTTGCATGGCCCTGCCTCCTTTTGCTTTCCTCTGATGCCACTACCCAGTCACACATAGGAAGGGCCAGGTGTCAGCAGGGCTATGTGGCAAGGGTCAGGATTCAGCAGGTTTTTGTGGGACATTGGTAGGCAACTGTTATACGCTGTAGATGGTGAAGCTGAAAGTAAGCTTAGTCACAGGAAGGGGGGGGGGGTGAGGAAGGTGAATCTCCTGGGCCTGCAACTGAAAGGAGTGGTGGGGGTGATAGGGTCGGGAGTCAGTCTCTGCATCTGCAAAGACAAGCGGCAGTGCTCCAGCTTGTGCTCAGAGAGGGGCAGCTGGCTCACCAAGGACAAAGCCAGTAAGTATTTGGGAGAGCAGGGGTACAGAGGGGAGGTCGGAAAAGTGACTGCTGCAGGCCGGGGAAAAGGCTGGCAGCTAGCGCAAGAACCTTATGTGATGCTGTAGAAGGGTGGCAACATTTGCTGAGAGAGTACATGAGCATGAGCACAACAGCTTGAAGAGAATGTGTTCTGACACACAGAGACTATGGGTGTGTGTCAGAGTGAGTGTGTCCCTCTGAGAAAGCATGATTGTGTGTCCGAAAGAGGGAATGAGTGTGTGTGTGTGTGTGTGTTTCTGACAGAGAAAAAAAAGTGAGTGTGTGTAAGGCAGACCCTGCCAATGTACATCAAACTTAGGGCAACCGGAACTCAAAAGTTCTCAGTTATGTTGGTGCCACCGTATAGCAACATGGTTTTAACTGCTTTATATCCAATCTGGAGACTTTTCACGGTGAATCTAGTGACTTTCTTTATGTAGGAGTTGGCAACACTGAAGGCATTACTGGGAAAAGCTGGCAGAGATAAGTTGTGTAGAATAATGATGCTAACAGTAAAAGTTCCTGTTTTGCTGAACTCCTTCCAGTCTCCTCTGTGAGTGAATGGTCAATGCCCCTGAGAAATCCATGGTGAATCTTGTGGTAACCTGTCATATTGTTTGGTTCATCTATAGTCTGTGGACACTGGATTCTGCTTAACTTCCATGGATTTATCTGTGAACCACATATCACCAGACTGGTAATCCTTATAGAGAATGGATAGTGATATCTAATAGTATGTGAAGAGAATCTAGGAATTTCAGTAGAGATAAGTGAGCCAAAGGTTCTTGGCTGAGGTTTCTTCACTAACTTATAACAGTACAATGATATGTGGCAACCCCCTAGGGTTAACCCTTTTCTTCTGGGTTGACATATACAAAACTGTATGGAGAGGGGAAACCCTGCCCTCATCATGTTCTGACTTGTTAGAATATGTTAAGCCTTTGAACCCTAGGTTCCTATGGCGATAAACCCGTCAACCCTAATTTCCTCGGGAAAACCAATAATTTTTGTCAATGTGCTATTTTTAATATTAGTATTGGTTATTCAGTATGTGATTATACCGGTTTACTGGGATAACGGGTGTTGATATTGATATTAGGCTGTCCCTGAATTCAAAGGGTTAAATAGTTATCATGTAGTACCAGAAATGATCACCAGATGGCATTTTATGGGAGTGAGTCAGGATGTAAATGTGCTTAATGTGTTTTTGGAAGAGTGTGTTTGTTCCCTTAAAGGTTGGGTTTCTTTTATTGGTGGATTCTAGAGAGTGGGTTGTATAAAGGAGAAAGGTTTTGGTGGATGTTTGTCCTCTTCTGTACAGGATGGAGATTAGGGTCCTCAAGCTATGTAATCACCTTACAGCAAACGGAGAGTGAGTTAACCCAGTGGGGAATTGCCATAGAGCGTTCTTGATGTGCAGGGTCTGGGGAACCTGGCACAGACAGAAGGGCGAGGTTTACTCCTCTTTGAGGAGCTTACCATAGTGGGGAAACGGAGAGGCCAGGGGCCAGAGCATAGAGTGGTGTTGTCCTCCTCCCAAGGAACTGCCCAATAGGTGCAGAGCAAGATGGGAAAAAACTGTGCTGCATCCGGGGAAATCAGTGCAGAAGAATGGTAACATGGAGAGAGCTGGGCAAAGAGGACCAGGACCTTGTGAGGTGTGAACCGTGCCCTGGCAACAGTGATGGTGTATTGGATACTGGTGCCCATTGGATGACATTTTTGGTATGGTATGGGTATGCCTGAAGGGCCCTCTCACAGGGCTGAAGGACAGAAAAGGCAGTGAGAAGGTAACAGGATGACCCCATATGGTCAACCATAATTGTAATATTCACTGTATGGAAGCTTCTGATTTTCTGACATGTTCTGTATGTTGGGAAACACCTTCTCATCCATGGAAATGATTGACTGGCTGGATATTCCAGAGAATAAAGTTGCAGTTTGGTTTTGGAATTGGAAACAATGTGTCGGTGTCCACTTATTCTTTTTGAAGCAGCCCAATCTTGCGGATGAAGTCAGAGATCATGGAGGGGAGTGAGGGGATGCCCTCTCTGTCCAGTACAGTAAAAGAGGAAAGGAGGGTTATGGTGAAAGCATGCCGTTCCCATCGGATTGACTTCACCATCTGAATGACCAAATTCGAAACACCCCCCCCCCCAAAAGATGAAAGGGATGGATCTTAAACAATAGGGAATTCCCCCATCATTTTATGTGCTCCATCAGGGGATTATGCAGGAACAATGATTAACTTGTGATAAACTTGTGATTCTGATAAATTGCAGGAAGACCTTGTGAGACTGGAAAATTGGGCATCAAAATGGCAGATGAAATTTAATGTGGATAAGTGCAAGGTGATGCATATAGGGAAAAATAACCCATGCCATAGTTACACAATGTTAGGTTCCATATTAGGTGCTACTACCCAAGAAAGAGATCTAGGCATCATAGTGGATAACACATTGAAATCATCGGCTCAGTGTGCTGCAGCAGTCAAAAAAGCAAACAGAATGTTGGGAATTATTAGAAAGGGAATGGTGAATAAAACGGAAAATGTAATAATGCCTCTGTATCACTCCATGGTGAGACCGCACCTTGAATACTGTGTACAATTCTGGTCGCCGCAACTCAAAAAGATATAATTGCGATGGAGAAGGTACAGAGAAGGGCTACCAAAATGATAAGGGGAATGGAACAGCTTCCCTATGAGGAAAGACTAAAGAGGTTAGGCCTTTTCAGCTTGGAGAAGAGACAGCTGAGGGGCGATATGATAGAGGTGTTTAAAATCATGAGAGGTCTAGGACGGGTAGATGTGAATCGGTTATTTACGCTTTCAGATAATAGAAAGACTAGGGGGCACTCCATGAAGTTAGCATGTGGCACATTTAAAACTAATTGGAGAAAGTTCTTTTTCACTCAACGCACAATTAAACTCTGGAATTTGTTGCCAGAGGATGTGGTTAGTGCAGTTAGTATAGCTGTGTTTAAAAAGGGATTGGATAAGTTCTTGGAGGAGAAGTCCATTACCTGCTATTAATTAAGTTGACTTAGAAATTAGCCACTGCTATTACTAGCAACAGTAACATGGAATAGACTTAGTTTTTGGGTACTTGCCAGGTTCTTATGGCCTGGATTGGCCACTGTTGGAAACAGAATGCTGGGCTTGATGGACCCTTGGTCTGACCCAGTATGGCATGTTCTTATGTTCTTAACTTCTCTAACAAATCTGCAATAAGCAGCACAAGTCACAAACCCCATTCTGTTTTATCCTTTTCTCCCCTCACCTTGCACCTGGTAATGTACATGCGTTTAGTGGGTTTAAAACTGTACTGATTTGCTGGGTAGAGGGCAGTACTATATTTCGCCAAGCAGCACAATCACCTGTACCCTGGGTCACAGCACCTACGACTCTTCACCTGCCGATCTGTGCCGATCGGAGGTTCCTTTTTCAAATCTTGTCCTGGGTTACCTAGTCTTGCATCCATCTGAGACAGACGACACAAACGCCAGTCTTAACTAGCTGCAATTATTTATTCAGTCTGTCTGTTAAAGTACTATGTTTATATTATCTTTAGACCTTACTTTTTTTAAATTCAATGTTGCTCTGTGGATCTGTACTGTCTTACTGAGAAAGCAAGACTGAATGTGAGTGTGTGTGTTTGTATGATGTTGCAGCAACTGCAACCAAAAAGTAGCAGCAAAGACAGGAGGCAGCAGGGACTGAAGGAATGGGAGACAGGAGCAGCAACTGATGGTGGAGCCGAGGTTGAGTGACAGGATCCTGCTGGGGAGGGTGACAGTATCAGCAGGTAATGGATGAGTTGATCCTGAGCAACAGCATCCTGTTGGTAAGGGAGACAGTATCAGCAAGCGATGGAGAAGCTGAAGATGTGTGGCAGGATCATGCTGGTGGGGGTGACGGTATCAGTGAACAATGGTGAAGCTCAAGCTGAGTGACAGGATTCTGCTGGTGAAAGAGAAGATAGCAGCAGTGATGGAGTTGCAAAGCCTGAGTGACAGGACCCCACTGGTGAGGGTGACAGCATTAGCAGGTGATGATGGAGTTGAGACTGAGTGACAGGACCCTCTGCTGGTCAGGGTGACAGTGTCAGCCTGGTTGAAGGGATTTGATTCTGAGACATACAGGCAGGCAGTGGCATGCAGTGATGTTCAGAATAGGGGACTGAGTACATGTTATGCACAGAAGGAAGGAAAAGGAGAGAGAGGGGAGAGGACTCTGATGTAGGGAGAGGAACACAGGCAGAAGAGTAAGATTAGGGTTGGATTTACTTTTTAAGCACCCCTAGATACTGGGAGCCTGAGTGGCAGTGCTCCACCATACTTGCTCTCTTAACAACATGGGGGAAGGCCATCAGTGATTCTAGTTAACACAATCTGAATGCTGCCAGTCTGCCTGCCCCTGCTCCTTTAAGGTAGTGCTTCTGTGAGGCTGCTGCTACTCAAGCTGAAAGGGCTTGTGAGAAAATGACACATGGACACAGGAAGAGGAGGCATCCCTTTCAGCCTGCTGCCCTTAGGCAACTGTCTAGTTTTCCTAATGCAGGAGGGGCCAACTGCGGTCTTCAAGAGCCAAAAACTGGTCAGATTTTCAGGATATCCATAATGAATATGCACGAGCTAGATTTGCATGCATAATCATTGTGGTTATCATGAAACCAGACCTGTTTGTGGCACTTAAGGACCAGTGATGGCCACCACTGCCTAGTGGGAAATCCAGGCCTGAGTGAGATTGAACTCCAGGAATGAATTTGAAAGTTCCAAAAAGGGTAAGAAGCAGATGGGAGAGAAGTATGGGGGAAGGAGAAGAGATGAAGCAGAGAAGATGGGAGAACAGAAATATTCAGTTGCAACAGTGAAATGAAGTGCCAGAAGGTACAAGGAGAAGAATGGAAGAGAGCAGAAGGAGGGAAGGAGAAGAAATTGAGACAGCAGTTGTAAAGAAGGGGAGAAAAGAGAGGAATGGGGTTAAGGAACAGAAGGGAGAAAAGAAGGATTGAGTAAAACCACAAGTAGAGTATATGACACTAAAACTACTATATTCACAGGGGTGAGTATTGGTTTCATTGGTGAGTATTCCCCACTAAAAATAATAGGGCCTGTGTTAAATAGGGGGTAGATTTTAAGACCTGTGCGCGGACTTCCCCCGTTCCCTCCCCCCTAAACTAACCTTCCCACTCCTTCCCCTAACCTTCCCCCCCCAGCCCTAACCTAAATCCCCCCCCCCCCAAATATTTGTCTCACCTTTTGCTCCTGCCTCCAGGATGGCGCCGGTTGCGCACACTGGCAGCCTGCCGGCACGCGATCCTCCGACACAGTGGCAAATGGCCACTGTGCCAGAGGCCTCGGGTCCCACCCTGCCCAGGCCCCGGACCACCCCACCCTCGGACCGCCCCTTTAGTAAAGCCCCAGGACTTAGACGCATCCCAGGGCTTTACACACGTCGCCGGGCCTTTATAAAATAGGCCCGGCGCGCATAGAGCTTTTAAAATCCAGCCTATAATGCGCAATTTTGCACATAAATGCATAATGCACAGTGGGGTGGATTTTAAAAGGCCTGCGCATGCCGGCACACCTATTTTGCATAGGCTGCTGGTGCGCGTAATGCCCCGGGACGCGTGTAAGTCCCGGGGCTTTGGAAAAGGGGCGGAGAGGGGGCGTGTCGGGGGCGTGCTGCGGCATTTTGGGGGCGGGCCCGGGGCGTGGCGCCGGCCCAGGGGCGTGGTCGAGGCCTCCGGACCAGCCCCGGGACTGGAACACAGAGCGGGGCTGCCGGCCAGCGCGCGCAAAGTTACGCCTGCTTTCAGCAGGCGTAACTTTGCCGACAAAGGTGGGGGGGGGGGGTTAGATAGGGCCGGGGGGGTGGGTTAGGTAGGGGAAGGGAGGGGAAGGTGGGGGGAGGGCGAAGGAAAGTTCCCTCCGAGGCCGCTCCAAAATCGGAGCGGCCTCGGAGGGAACAGGCAGCGCACGCTGGGCTCGGCGCGCGCAGGTTGCACAAATGTGCACCTCCTTGATCTATCCCATTATGAATAAGGGTATAAATGAAGATATAGACATAATTAGTATCTCAGAGACATTCTTTAAAATAAATAATCAATGGGACACAATGATACCAAGGTACAAAATATATTAAAATGCCATAAAAATGGTAGTGGAGTGGCATCATATTTCAAGGATGCCATACAGTCAATTAGGATACACATTCTGTAGAAAATGAACTACACTCTGGAATCTCTATGGATAGAAGTTCCAATTTCTCTAATAATGACTAGGTGAATGTTTAATCAAGGCATGCTAGGGAGGTTAACTCTTTAGATGCCATAAATGACTGCTCATTGAGCAGCTGACCTGTCATTGATGAAAGAGGAACTACTTTAGATCTAGTTCTCAGTGGAATGCAGGACCTGGTGCAAGGGGTAACCAAGGTGGAGCTGCTTGGTAATAGTGACCATAATGCAATCATACTTGACAGAATCATGGCAAAGAGAATAATTAAAACTACTATATTAGGGGTTTGTGATATAGAGTGAGTCTAGTTATTTAATACATAAGGGAGTATTTAATGAAGAAAAAGCAGCGGGCAAAGTAAAAGATTACGATCTTATAGAGTAAAAATATTCAAAGTTAAAGATCAGTACATTCCAGGTTGGGAGTTTTTGTAAAGGGTTTTAAGCAAATAAGAAATATTTGCTTTAAAAATAATGAATAAAAATTAAATAATAAGTATTGAATTAAATTTAAATAAAGTGAAGTGTGGGAAGCAGTAGATGATGTAAAATCTGGTGCTCGTTGATGATACTGGTTGAAGCCCATTGCGGGCAAGAACCTGGAGATTGAAACAGCACATCTATCTCTGATACTGATTCCCTTTACATATATAAAATATTTTGATAAGAATATGAAATATTCCTCATGAGTGGTGTGGTGTTTTTCTGATGTTTAATACATGAGGTTTTTTAGCCATTAGATAATTTGGTAATATTAGTTTGCTTACTTGTATAACATAATCCAATTGATTGGAATTATTATTTTCTAATATATATGCTAACAACACTGCATTCTTGTAAGTCATATAATTTCTTAAAGGTTGAGCCCAGAAGTCTGAAATGACGCTCACTGCTGACCTTTAACATACAAGATAACCTCTAGCATACTTTTTAGTATTTCAACAGTCTTAGCTATTACCACACGTCTAATCAGTTGAATAATATTATGCTATTAATATCATTCTTCATGCCACCAACTAGCCTGTCTCTATAGAGGCCTCCCCCAAAGTCAAAGCACCCTTACAATCTCTTAAATCCTATCAAAATCATTTTTGGTTTAATTTCTGGATGGAGTGATGAAATTCTTCTAAAGGGACATCTTTATACAAAGGTTCTTGCACTTTCATATGTGGCCAACCATATATCAGTTACAAACACCTCGATTTATTTTGGATGTCTGCAACTGTTGGCAGAGGTGGCATTAATTTCAATTCATAGAAGCCTTGATGACTGGCACTATTTTTCACAAGTCTCAAGCTTGTGCTAATTCAACCCCTTTTTGTGCCTGTTATGTTTCCAATATATGCACACATATTTTTCTGTATAATTATCAGCAATGAAAACTGCTAAAGCTGAGGGCATTTTCAACATACATAAGCTCATATACTTGGAAAGACAAGGACTGCTTCATGAAAATATTAAAAAAAAATATGGTTGCACTCTTTCAATTCAAAACAAGAGAGACATTTCACAGGAAAATGTTTATAACATGTGTCTTTACATGATATTTAACTGTTTTACTTGGTAAATTTTATATTTGTATATAATATATTGTCTAGAAACAATAAGGTTTTCAATAAAGAGATGACTATTATGTAATTATTTATGCAAAATTATGCAAAATTTCCACAGCATTTTGAAAAATCTGCCACACAGTTTGCTAACGCTTCCTGCAGAAAACTGGGGACTGTGACTATAATGAGATGAGTAAATTAGTTAGAGCAATATTAAAAGGAGCAGTTACAGTGGTTAAAAGTCTGCATGAGTCATAGGGCCTTTTTAATAAATTATTTTGGAAGCCCAGAAAAAATATATTTCACAAGTTATAAAAGGTCAGAAGAACAAACATCTGCCAGCATAGCTAAATGATACTGTGAAAGTGGATATTATAGCCAAAAATGCATTCTTTAAAAATGCAAAGCAGGTCCTAATAGGAAAAATGGGAAACAGCATAAGAACTGTCAAATTACATATAAAACAATAATAAAGGCAGGCAAAGAAAAATTTAAGAAGATACTTGGCAAGGAGACAACAAACAATAATAAAAACTTTTTCAAGTACATAAAAAAACAAGAAACCAAGGAAAAAGTCAGGCCATTAGATGACTTGGAGGGAGGGGGAAATCTTTGCTTCATTTGTCATGGCAGAGAATGTTGGGGAGATACCCATACTGGAACCATTCTTTGCAGGTAATGATTTGGAGGAAACTAAACATCTCTATGAATTTGGAAAAGATGCTAGAGCAAAACTGACAATCTATATAATATCACCAGGACCTGATGGTATTCACTCCAGAGTTGTAAAGGACCTCAGTTTTGAATTATAGACCAGCTATTGGTAATATATAGTTTATCAATCAAATCTTCCAATGTACCTGAGAGCCACCATAGATGATAGCCAATGTAACATCAATTTTTTAAAAGGGCTCTGGGTTGATCCAGATAACTACATACCAGTAAGCCTGACATTGATGCTGAGTAAAATGGTGGAAGCTATTGTTAAGAACAAAATTACAGGTCATATGGATAAACATGACTTAATGGGGAAGAACCAGCATGGATATAAACAAAAGGAAGTCATGTCTTAATAATCTATTAGAATTCTTTTAAGGTGTAAATAAGCATGTGAATAAGGGTGATCCAGTAGATATAGTGTTTCTGAACTTTCAAAAGGCATTTGATAAATTCCACCATGAGAGAATCCTTAGACAATTAAAAAGTCAATGGAAAGGAAGCAATGCCCTTTTCTGGATTGAATGCAATATCTTTTTTTGATTGTTTAAAGAATATAAAACAAAGAGCAGTACTAAATTGTCAGTTTTCCCAATGGAATGAGATAAATAGCAGAGACCTCCAGGGATCTGTGCTGGGACTAGTTTTTAACTTATTTATTAACGATCTGGAAAAGGGAGCAATAAGTGAGATGATCAAATTTGCAGATGACATTTGCAAATGACACAAAATTATTCAAAGTAGTTAAAACAGGAGCAGACTGTGAGGAATTGTAGGAGGATCTTGCAAGACTGGGGAATTGGTCATCTAAATGGCAGAAGAAATTTAATGTGGACAAGTGCAAAGTGATACCCAGAATATATGTGATTCGGAAAGACCCATCAGAGAGGCATATAAAGGAACCCTTCAAGTCCCCCCTACTAAATACACCCGTCTGACATCCACCAAAGAACGTTCCTTCTCCACAGCTGGCCCAGTTCTTTGGAATAAACTACCGATCGACCTAAGACTGGAACCCTGCCTCCTTACCTTTCGAAGAAAACTTAAGACATGGCTTTTCCTCCAAGCCTTCCACTAACACAAATGTATCATCAAGGAACTAATGCTCACTAATGTTCACTAATTTCTTGATCTATATGTACTTCTCCTCTCTGCTTACTTCCCAGCTACTATAGCTCTCCCAAGTTCAATACCCTTGTTTTATGTAACTTTGCTCGTTTCGGCCTTCTTGTTTGGTTCTCTGGTTATCCCCTAGTTCCATGTAAACCGGACTGATATGAATCCCATTCATGAAGTCCGGTATAGAAATATGTAAAATAAATAAATAAAATAAAATAAATATGTTGGTAGTAGTGACTTAGGGGCCTGTGCACTAAAGGTAAGTGTTCGTGTTAAGGTTGTTTAGCATACACCAAAAATTGCATGCAGCACATAAAGTCCCTATGATACATGTTGAACTGGTCTGAAAAGCTGTGCATGTTTACACACATGTAAATGAAGGAATGTCAGATGCAAATGAGGCTTTAGTGAATGCATTTATTTTCTCCCCAACTTTCCTCTGTAGTGAAATTAGCATTTTGTTTCTTCAAAACAATTGTATTCTTGTTTTGCAAGACCTAATTTGGAAATTCTATCTCAGGCACTGCTGTCAAGTCAGTTAACTAATGCACTTCTGAGTATCAGGGGCTCTTTTGCAGGGCCCTAAGGAGATTACATTTGCTACAGCCTACAGATCACTGCTGCTAGAATTTTGTTGGGACTGAAGGCAAAAAGGGATCATGTTACCTCTCTATTGCGAGATCTTCATTGGCTCCTAATATGTTGGTGGATTCTGTTCAAAATTCTCTTTTGTTTTTATAGTTGGAAGGCACCCCTGGTCAAATTGTATGCTTCAAAAAATATCTTAACAGGCCGATACAGAACGGTGCGCTCGGCCAAGCACACTGTTTAGCCCCCATTTGGCCGCACATTTTAGGCACACTATTATTACCCCTTATACTGTAAGGGGAAATAGTGCCTGGAAAACAAGCAGCCAACCACCCCGAAACTAATAGTGCTCATCACATGCAAATTTTGCATAGGCTCGGCGGCGCGCACAAGCCCTGGAATGCGCATATGTCCCGGGGCTTTCGAAAATGGGCAGATCGGGGGCAGGGTCGGGAGCATGGCGGTGGTATGGGGGCGGGGCATGGTGGTGGTACGGGGGTGGGGGCGGGGCATGGCAGCGGTATGGGATGGGGCTGGGGGTGTGGAGGCAGTCCACTCAGCACTGACAACCAGCCCCATGGGCCAGGCTTATTATTATACAGGATTGTGGCAAGGGGGCTGAGTCATGAGCAAAAGAGGAATGTGCATGCTCAGTTTAGCATATACATTATGCTAATTTGCACACAGGTGCTATTAGTGCAGAGAAGCAACAGTCTTATCGGTTAGTATGCATGCTAACAGTATGTGCTAGGCAGGCAATTTTTGGCATATACATGCTAACAGTCAGTGCATCGCACATTAGGGGTAGATTTTCAAAGGGTTACATGCGTAACCCTTTGAGGCAAGCGTAACGCCAACAAATAAGGTGTGGGGGGATTTAGGTAGGGCCGGGGGGTGGGTTAGATAGGGGAAGGGAGGGGAAGGTGGGGGGAGGGGGTGGAAGGAAAGTTCCCTCAAGGCCGCTCTGATTTCGGAGCAGCCTCGGAGGGAATGGAGGAAGCCTGCGTGGCTCGGCGTGTGCAAGTTGACCAATTGTGTACCTCCTTGTGCGTGCCAACCCTGGATTTTATAACATGCGCGCAGCAGCACGTGCATGTTATAAAATCGGGCATAGATTTGTTCGCGCCGGGTTGCGTGAACAAATCTACGCCCGCGCGCAGGTTTGAAGATCTGCCCCTTAGGGGTAGATTTTCAAAGGGATACGTGCGTACCCCCCGAAAACCTACCCCAAACCCCCCCTGCGCGCGCTGAGCCTATTTTGATTTGGCTCAGCGGCACGCGCAAGCCTCGGGATGCGCGTAAGTCCCGGGGCTTGCAAAAAGGGGCGGTCAGGGGGCCGGGGGGGGTGGGTTACGTAGGGGAAAGGAAGGGAAGGTGCAGGGGGTAGAAAAAAAGTTCCCTCCGAGGCCGCTCCGATTTTGGAGCGGCCTGCGCGCGCAGGGCTTGGCACGCGCAAGTTGCACAAATGTGCACCCCCTTGCGCGCGCTGACTCCGGATTTTATAAGATACGCGTATAGCCGTATATTTCTTATAAAATCCAGCATACTTTTGTTCATGCCTGGTGCACGAACAAAAGTACGCGCGCGCGTATGTTTATAAAATCTACCTCTTAGTGTTTTAGCATGCCCATTTAATTTTTTTTTGATGCATACAAACTTTTTCAGCTGAAGTTTTGATGCATAGGTTCGAGATACTTGGGGGTATTTTTGGTTTAATCAATCTGTTCATATACCAGTTTTGAGTAAATGTTCTGTTTTCATCAGAGTCCTGTAAACTTTAAATGGGTCGATATTAAAAAAAAAAAAAAAAAGCTGAGCTCCTAAATTTAGGATCCTGGGTTAGATTTAAGAAGATAAGAACATAAGGAAATGCCATACTGGGTCAGACCAAGGGTCCATCAAGCCCAACATCCTATTTCCACAGTGGCCAACCCAGGCTACAAGTACCTGGCAAACACCCAAAAACTAAGTCTATCCCATGCTACTGATGCTAGTAATAGCAGTGGCTATTTTCTAAGACAACTTGATTAATAGCAGGTAATGGACTTCTCCTCCAAGAATCTATCCAAACCTTTTTTAAACCCAGTTACACTAACTGCACTAACCACATCCCCTGGCAACAAATTCCAGAGTTTAATTGTGAGTTGAGTGAAAAAGAATTTTCTCCAATTAGTTTTAAATGTGCTACATGCTAACTTTATGGAGTACCCCCTAGTCCTATTATTATTATTTTCCCATTCTAGACTTTTCATGATTTTAAAGACCTCTATCATATTCCCCCCAGCCTTCTCTTCTCCAAGCTGGACGGCCCTAACCTCTTTAGACTTTCCTCACAGGGGAGCAGTTCCACCCCCTTTATCATTTTGGTTGCCCTTCTCTGTACCTCCTCCATCACAATTATATATTTCTTGAGATGCAGGGATCAGAATTGTATAGTGTATTCAAGGTGCAGTCTCACCATGGAGTGATACAGAGGCATTATGACATCCTGGATCTGATCTTCATCAATAACAAAATAAGACTCAACTCCCCCCCCCCCCACCTCCTCTGTCCCCTGGTCAGATCACATGATAATAAAAACAAAACTCCAAGTGGACCATGCCCACATCCACACTCTAAAAGACAAAAAATGTATAATCTTCACCAAATCATGCTCCAGCGATACCATAGAAAAAACCTTACCTGACACCCTAAAGCAACTAGAAACCTCCAATACCATTGATGCAGTCAATTCGTGGGCCACAATCAACATGGAGACAGCTAAAAAGATCTGCCCAACCATCAAGAAGGAAATTGAAACCACAGCAAAACACAAATCACCCTGGTATAACCAGGATCTAAAAAACATAAAACGCCGACTAAGACAAGCAGAAAAAGCCTGGCGAAGCAACCCCACCAGCCAACTACGGGACCGATATAGAACTCTCCTATACATTTATACAACTGACATCAACGAAGCCAAACGGAACTTCTACTCCCAAAGAATTCACAACTACCAATACAACCCGAAAGTCCCTTTTGAGTATGTAACCCAACTGACACAACCCATCAGCAACCCCCCACAAAAAGAAACTACAACAATATCCAGCCACAGCTTCGCTCAATACCTTATAGACAAAACAGCCAAGCTTAACTCAAAAGACCCACCAATCAACCTGGAACCCAACTCACAAACATCCCTCACAGCATCAACATGGTCACAGTTTGAGACCGTAGCCTCCACTAGGGATGTGAATCGTTTTAGGACGATTAAAATTATCGTCCGATAATTTTAATATCGTCTTAAACCGTTATGGAACACAATACAATACAGATTCTAACGATTTATCGTTATAAATCGTTAGAATCGTGAGCCGGCACACTAAAACCCCCTAAAACCCACCCCCGACCCTTTAAATTAAATCCCCCACCCTCCCGAACCCCCCCCCCCAAATAACTTAAATAACCTGCGGGTCCAGCGGCGGTCCGGAACGGCAGCGGTCCGGAACGGGCTCCTGCTCTGAATCTTGTCGTCTTCAGCCGGCGCCATTTTCCAAAATGGCGCCGAAAATGGCGGCGGCCATAGACGAAAAAGATTGGACGGCAGGAGGT
The DNA here is from genome assembly GCF_901001135.1 of Rhinatrema bivittatum. Lineage (NCBI taxonomy): Eukaryota > Metazoa > Chordata > Amphibia > Gymnophiona > Rhinatrematidae > Rhinatrema > Rhinatrema bivittatum. The sequence goes on from NC_042622.1 coordinate 62,685,814, forward strand.
CCTTCCGGACCCCCGCTGGACTTTTGGCAAGTCTCGTGGGGGTCAGGAGGCCCCCCACAAGCTGGCCAAAAGTTCCTGGAGGTCCAGCGGGGGTCAGGGAGCGATTTCCCGCCGCGAATCGTTTTCGTACGGAAAATGGCGCCGGCAGGAGATTGACTGCAGGAGGTCGTTCAGCGAGGGTTCCGGCGCCTCGCTGAACGACCTCCTGCAGTCGATCTCCTGCCGGCGCCATTTTCCGTACGAAAACGATTCGCGGCGGGAAATCGCTCCCTGACCCCCGCTGGACCTCCAGGAACTTTTGGCCAGCTTGTGGGGGGCCTCCTGACCCCCACGAGACTTGCCAAAAGTCCAGCGGGGGTCCGGAAGGACCTCCTGCCGTCCAATCTTTTTCGTCTATGGCCGCCGCCATTTTCGGCGCCATTTTGGAAAATGGCGCCGGCTGAAGACGACAAGATTCAGAGCAGGAGCCCGTTCCGGACCGCTGCCGTTCCGGACCGCCGCTGGACCCGCAGGTTATTTAAGTTATTTGGTGGGGGATTTAATTTAAAGGGTCGGGGGTGGGTTTTAGGGGGTTTTAATGTGCCGGTTTTTCGATTTTTCGATTTTTTCGATTTTTAACGATTTTTAACGATTTTTCACGATATTTTACCCCCCCAAACGGCAACAATACGATTCCCTCCCCCTCCCAGCCGAAATCGATCGTTAAGACGATCGAGGACATGATTCACATCCCTAGCCTCCACTGAGGTGGAAAACATTGTGCGAAAGATCAACCAAGCTGCACAGCCGCTCGACCCCATCCCAACAAAAATCCTCAAGCTAATTCCAAACTGCCTAGCCAGACCCATCGCTGACATCACCAATCTCTCCTCGAGCAAGGAGTACTCCCGGATTCCCTTAAATGTGCTGTAGTCAAGCCTATCCTAAAAAAAACCCAACTCGACCTGACCATCCCATCCAACTACTGACCCATCTCGAATCTACCGTTCCTGGCCAAGATCATCGAGAAGACCGTCAACCACCAACTCTCAGAATTCCTGGAAAACCACAACATACTGGCCCCCGCTCAACACGGCTTATAAAAATTTCACAGCACCGAATCACTACTACTCACCCTCACAGATACCATACTACGAGGATTTGACAAAGGCACATCCTTCCTCCTAATCCTACTGGATATCTCCGCTGCATTTGACACAGTCAGCCATAAGATTCTAATCCACAGACTAAGAGAAATAGGCATCAGCGGCACCATTCTCAAATGGTTTCAATCATTCCTCACCAACAGATCTTTTAAAGTAGCCCAAGACAATACAACATCAAAAAAAATCCCCCTCTCACAGGGCGTCCCACAAGGCTCATCCCTATCCCCCACCCTCTTCAACATCTATATGTTGCCACTATGTAAATACTTAGACAAAACAGGGCTCACATACTTTCTTTACGCAGATGATGTACAGATCTTGCTCCCCATCAAAGACAACATCAGCAACACCCTAAACCGATGGGAAGCACACTAGACAGACATAACCTCCATCCTCTCAGAAATGGCACTAACGCTCAACCAGAGCAAGACTGAAATTCTTCACCTCTCCAGAAAAACCTCAACACCCATCTCTGACCCCACAACCCTATCCAATTACAACATGCTATTGACGGTTAGAGACCTCGGCATAATCCTGGACCAGGAACTGAACTTCAAATCGCATATCAAGACACTGATAAAAGAAGGATTCTAGAAACTCCAAATTCTAAAGAAACTCCAACCTCTACTACATCCTCCAGACTACCGGATGGTACTGCAATCCCTCCTTTTCACCAAGTTAGACTGTTGCAACACCCTCCTAACTGGCCTTCCCGCATCCACCCTCAAGCCCATCCAGCTTCTACAAAATGCTGCCACTCGGTCACTAATGAATAAGAAAAAATCGATCACATCACGCCCACACTTAAACAACTCCACTGGCTGCCCGTCCCATTCAGATCTCAATACAAAACACTCATGCTCATACACAAAGCAATCCATAATGACAAAGCCAGCTGGCTCCAAGGACCTCTGACCCCTCACAACCCCACCAGAAATCTCCGCTCAACCAACACAGGCCTACTCCCCCTTCCCCCCACCAAGGAAGTGCATAGAGTCTCCACTAGAGAACAAGCTGCATCTGTAGCCGGCCCTCACCTCTGGAACAACCTTCCTCCCGCTCTCAGAATTGACCCCTCTACACCCATCTTCCGAAAGAACCTCAAAACCTGGCTCTTCCGGAAAGCATTTATACTAGATAAATAATCCCACACAGCCCCCCCCTCCCACCTTAAAACAACCCCCCTCCCCACCCCCCGGCCTCCCTCCTGCCCCCAGTCCCATTCCTGCCACTGTACATAGTTAATTTAATTTAATTTATTTAACTCTTGATATACTCTGTAAGAAGTTATTCTAATAAGCCTGTTATATTGTAATAATATCTTATAAAACAGTTTATGTACTTGGTTAGCTAGTTACTCAATTAAGCTGTTATACTGTATCATGTCATTATAAGGCCAGCCTTAGACATCCTGATATATGTAAACCGATGCGATATGTCAAATCGAATGTCGATATAGAAAAATAAATAAATAAATAAATAAATCCTCCATTTTATTTACCATTTCTTTCCTAATAATTTCTAATATTCTGTTAGCTTTTTTGACTGCCACAGCACATTGAGCCGACGATTTCAAAGTATTATCTACTATAATGCCTAGATCTCTTTCCTGGATGGTAGCTCCTGATATGAAACCTAACATCGTGTAACTACAGCAAGAGTTATTTTTCCCTATATGCATCACCTTGCAGTTATCCACATTAAATTTCATCTGCCATTTGGATGCCCAATTTTCCAGTATTACAATTTATCACAATCCGCTTGTGATTTAACTACTCTGAAAAATTTTGTATCAACTGCAAATTTGATTACCTCCAGATCATTTATAAATATATTGAAAAGCATGGGTCCTAGTACAGATCCTTGAGGCACTCCACTGTATACCCTTTTCCACTGAGAAATTGTCCATTTAATCCTACTCTCTGTTTCCTGTCTTTTAACCAGTTTGTAATCCACGAAAGAACATCACCACCTATCCCATGACTTTTTACTGTTCTAAGAAGCCTTTCATGAGGAACTTTGTCAAATGCCTTCTGAAAATCCAAATACACTACATCCACTGGTTCACCTATATCTACATGTTTATTAACCCCTTCAAAAAAGTAAAGCAGATTTGTGAGGCAAGACTTGCCTTGGGTAAAGCCATGCTGACTTTGTCCATTAAACCATGCATTTCTATAAGTTCTGTGATTTTGAACTTTAGAACACTTTCCACTATCTTTCCTGGCACTGAAGTCAGGCTAACTGGTCTGTAGTTTCCTGGATCGCCCCTGGACCCCTTTTTAAATATTGGATTATATTAGCCACCCCCCAGTCTTCAGGTACAATGGATGATTTTAATGATAGGTTACAAATTTTAACTAATAGATCTGAAATTTCATTTTTTAGTTCCTTCAGAACCCTGGGGTATATACCATCCAGTCCAGGTGATTTACTACCCTTCAGTTTGTCAATCAGGCCTACCACATCTTCTAGGTTCACAGTGATTTGGTTCACTTCATCTGAATCATTACCCATGAAAATCTTCTCCGGAATGGGTAACTCCTCAACATCCTCTTCAGTAAACAGCAAAGCAAAGAAATTGTTTAATCTTTCCGCAATAGCCTTATCTTCTTTAAGTGCCCCTTTAACCCCTCAGTCATCTAAAGGTCCAACTGACTCCCTCACAGGCTTCTGCTTCGGATATATTTTAAAAAGTTTTACTGTGAGTTTTTGCCTCTACAGCCAACTTCTTTTCAAATTCTCTCTTAACCTGTCTTATCAATGTTTTACATTTAACTTGCCATCGTTTATGCTTTATCCTATTTTCTTCTGTTGTATCCTTCTTCCAATTTTTGAATGAAGATCTTTTGGCTAAAATAGCCTCTTTCACCTCACCTTTCAGCCATGAAGGTAATCATTTTGCCTTCCTTCCACCTTTCTTAATTTATGAAATACATCTGGACTGTGCTTCTAGGGTGGTATTTTTTTTTAACAATGTCCATGCCTCTTGCACACTTTTTACCTTTATAGCTGTTCCTTTCAGTTTTTTCTAACTATTTTTCTCATTTTATCAAAGCTTCCCTTTTGAAAGTTTAGCGCTACAGCCGTAGATTTACTTACTTTTCCCCTTCCCGTCATTAATTCAACTTTGATCATATTATGATCACTATTGCCAAGCAGCCCCCACCACTGTTACCTCTCTCACCAAATCCTGTGCTCCACTAAGAATTAGATCTAAAATTGCACCCTCTCATCGGTTCCAGAACCAATTGCTCCATAAAACTGTCATTTATTCCATCCAGGAACTTTATCTCTCTAGCATGTCTTGATGTTAAATTTACCCAGTCAATATTGGGGTAATTGAAATCTTAGTCCAAAAGAAGAAGGAGCAGAAACCTTGCACGTAAGCAAGTATCACAGTACACTGGTGCAGGATAATAAGACTTTAATCACCACAAATTCTATGGTAGTTGTAGGCAGTTCCAATAAGGAAATATCTCAATGCTAATAATGGCGACTCCAAAATGTTCAAAATGACAGCGTTTAAATTGATCCCCCGACACGGTCCCGTGTTTCGCCAGGCTGCGTCGGGGGGGACCAAGGGTATATTTAAATCTAAGATATAAAAACAAATATCAATCAGTACAAAGAAGGTGAAAAAGGGGCTACATAGTACTAACCTTTACAAATGTACATACCTTTGAAAGAATACCCGTTCTCCCTCGGACTGTCTCACTAAAGGGGTTGTCTACATTGTGAAATGTCCATGCCCTTTACTCTACGTAGGAAAGACCACACGTATGTTGAAAACTCGGATTATAGAACATTGTTCTAACATTCGTCTACATAGACTCGATGAACCCCTGGTATCCCACTGGCTTGCTTGTGACCATTCCATCTCTGATCTTTCCTTCCTTGTGATCGAGGTGGTGCGCCGCCCCTCCCGGGGCGGTAACTACCCCGAGATCCTGGGTCGGAGGGAGCAGAGATGGATCTTCACCTTAGACACGGTAGCTCCCTCTGGCCTTAATAAAGAAATCGAGTGGAATTTGTTTTATTAAATTTATGGATCCACCGAGACCAGCTGTAAGCTCTGACAGCTCTCGCGAGAGCTGCCACGTTTCGCGCCTCTTTTCTGTTTAAATATCTCACACCTGTGCGGGCTTGCGCGCTCCGGGTATTCTTTCAAAGGTATGTACATTTGTAAAGGTTAGTACTATGTAGCCCCTTTTTCACCTTCTTTGTACTGATTGATATTTGTTTTTATATCTTAGATTTAAATATACCCTTGGTCCCCCCTGACGCAGCCTGGCGAAACACGGGACCGTGTCGGGGGATCAATTTAAACGCTGTCATTTTGAACGTTTTGGAGTCGCCATTATTAGCATTGAGATATTTCCTTATTGGAACTGCCTACAACTACCATAGAATTTGTGGTGATTAAAGTCTTATTATCCTGCACCAGTGTACTGTGGTAATTGAAATCTCCCATTATTACTGCACTACCAATTAGGTTAACTTCCCTAATTTCTCTTAGCATTTCACTGTCCATCTCACCATCCTGGCCAGGTGGACGGTAGTATACTCCTATCACTATACTTTTCCCCAATAGACAAGGGATTTCTACTCATAAAGATTCGATTGTGTATTTAGTCTCATGCAGGATCTTTATCCTGTTGGACTCTATGCCATCCCAGGCATAAAACGCGATCCTACCTCCCAGATGCTCCTCTCTATCATTGCGATATAATTTGTACCATGGTATAGCACTGTCCCATTGGTTATAATCTTTCCACCATGTCTCTGAGATGCCAATTAAGTCTGTGTCATCATTCACTGCTATAAACTCTAATTCTCCCATCTTACTTCTTAGACTTCTGGCAATAGTATACAAACATTTCAAAGTATTTTTTGTTTGTATTAACATTCTGCTTTTCAGTTGACAGGGATAAATTGGAATCTTTTAGTTCAGATGAGTTTTTAATTACCGGCACATGATTTTCTTATTATTGGAAACTCACTGTCGGGATGCCCTAATTCTAATGCATCATTAGTATCCTTTGAAGATACCTCCCTCTGAATCATGCGCTGCTGAGCGACTGTCGGCTTTCCCCTTTGTTCTAGTTTAAAAGCTGCTCTATCTCCTTTTTAAAGGTTAGCGCCAGCAGTCTGGTTCAACCCTGGTTAAGGTGGAGCCCATCCCTTCAGAAAAGACTCCCCCTTCCCCAAAAGGTTCCCCAGTTCCCTACAAAACTGAATCCCTCTTCATTGCACTATCGTCTCATCCACGCATTGAGATTCCGGAGCTCTGCCTGCCTCTGGGCTACCCTGGAGGTTCTGCATTTCAGCTTTCTACCTAAGAGCCTAAATTTGGCTTCTAGAACCTCCCTCCCACATTCTCCTATGTCGTTGGTGCCCACATGTACCACAACAGCCAGCTTCTCCCCAGCACTGACTAAAATCCTATCTAGGTGACATGTGAGGTCCACCACCTTCACACCAGGTAGGCATGTTACCAAACGATCCTCACGCCCACCAGCCACCCAGCTGTCTACATTCCTAATAATCGAATCACCAGCTATGTTGGCCACCTAACCCTTCCCTCCTGGGCAGTAGCCCTGGGAGACACATCCTATTTCAAGCTGAAAAGTCACATAAATTTAGGTGCCTAAGTTAGGTGTCTGGTTTTGAAAGTAAGTGCTAATTTTCTAACTTTGGGCTGGATTTTCTATTTTCATACCAGTTTGAGAATCCTGGTGCTAACGGGGGCGGGCCTGCGAAAGCCGGCAGCAATCGCACCACCGCGGTGCTATCGTTGCCGGCTTTCGCACCCTATAGCGCCATCGTAAAAGGTGGTGCTCTTGGGTGCACTACTGGCGGCGATAAGGGCTCTTACCTTTTCGCCGTCAGCGAAGTTTCCACGGCATCCGCCCCAACGCCACCTCGACTCCTCCTCTTCTGGTGCTGCCGCCGCCCCGATCTAGCTATCTCACTCGAAAAGTCCCTTATCGTGTGTGATACGCTTACAAAATGACCCCCTTTGTTTCCCACCCTAACTCTGGCCCGAAAGCCATCCTCTTTTTAGGCCCCTAAATTAGGAGCCTAGCAAAACTAGGAGTGTATATTTAGGTAGTCAGCTCTAGTATATTTTCAAAATGACCAATTTAGGAGCCTAAATCCTTTGAAAAGTTGCCTCTTTGTACTTGATTCACTGGTATTTTCATAGGTGATGACTGGGACATCCTAATATGTGCATACTTTACAGACTACTTGAGTAGTAGGATCACAGATGCCATATGATTATTACTTTCAAATATCCTCTCAGAGGGAAGAATCACCTTTCTTCTTGTACATATTTTCAGAGAGGATAAACCCAAGATCATGACTCTAGATGCATGCACCCCCAGGCCAGAATACAGGGAGGAATGTTATCCAGTGATCGCCAGGAGGGGGGTTTTATACATGAGAAATGTTAAGCATTAAAATCCCGGTAGAAAAAAAACAGGAATTGCACTAGTAGTCACCTGTGGGAATGTCAAATTAAGTTTTATTATTATTCATTAGCTATGAATTGGTGTCCCTAGGCTAATCCTGCTAATACCATTCCTGGTATTCAACCTTATGCATAATTGGCTTTACTATAAAACCGCACAATCCCTTATTAAAATCAGTCTCATGATAATCCTCAGCACTTATCCTGTAATTATATGTCCACATTAGTAATTCCATGCTTAGGGACTCAGATTTGTCATGGCACATTGTAATACATTACAGGGCTAAGACAGAGCTTTCAACACCTAAAATTTCAAGACATGGAAGGGTGAATAGATAGTTGCATACTGTAGGGGACAGACTGCTTGTGCTATACCTGTCCTGTGGTGGGGCAGTGTGTGAGTGTGTGTATAGGAAGCTTGCACTGCTGCTGCCCATGCTGTATCTGTTCTGTGATAGAGCAGTGCTCCATGATAATCTCGAGGACTGTTATTGGTTTAAACAATGAGGAGTCCTGGTAAATCAGCATGTGGATGCCTAGGTCCATAAGCTCTGGCATAATAGCCTTTCCAACACCTTGTGTACAGAGGACCCTGCAAATTTAGGACAGGAGACACTTTTGTGTATGTTTAGAGAGGACCTAGTGGATCAAGATCTACGAGCTGCAGATTCCGTCTGCAGCGGGGCAATTGAACATAAGAACATAAGATATGCCATACTGGATCAGACCAAGGGTCCATCAGACAAGTATCCTGTTTCCAACAGTGGCCAATCCAAGTCACAAGTACCTGGCAGATACTATTGCTTATTAATTAATAGCAGTTTATGGGTTTTTTCCTCTAGGAACTTATCCAAATCTTTTTTTTAAACCAGTTACACTAACTGCCATAATCACATCCTCTGGCAATGAATTCCAGAGTTTAATTATGCATTAAGTGAAAAATAATTTTCTTTGATTGTTTTACATGAGCTACATGCTACTTCTCTTCTATTATCTGAGAGACTAAATAACCAATTTACATTAACATGTTCAAGTCTTTTCATGATTTTGTAGACCTCTATCATTTCCCACCTCAGTTGTCTCTTCTCCAAACTGAACAGCCCTAACTTCCTTAGCCTTTTCTCATAGGGCAGCCATTCCATGCCCCTTATCTTTTTTGGTTACCCTTCTCTGCACTTTCTCCAGTGCAACTGCATCTTTTTTGAGATGCGGCAACCAGAATTGCACACAATATTCAAGATGCAGTTTCATCATGGAGCAATAAAGAGGCATTATGACATCCATCGTTTTATTTGCCATTCCCTTCCTAATAATTCCTAACTTTCTGTTTGCTTTTTTGATTGCCACAGCAGCCTGGGCTGACGATTTCAACGTATTATCCACTATGATGCCTATATCTCTTTCCTGGGTGGTAACTCCTAAGATAGAACCTAACATTGAGTAACTACAGCAAGGGTAATTTTTCCTTATATACATCACTTTGTACTTGTCCACGTTAAATTTCATCAGCCATTTGGAAGCCCAATCTTCCTGTCTTGCAAGGTCCTCCTTCAATTTATCACAATCCGATTGAGATTTAACTACTCTGCATAATTTTGTGTCATCCGCAAATTTGATCACCTCGCTCGTCGTACCCCTTTCCAGATCATTTATAAATATATTAAAAAGTATTGGTCCAAGTACAGATCCCTGAGGCACTCCACTGTTTACCTTTTTCCACTGTGAAAACTGACCATTTAATCCTACTCTCTGTTTCCTGTCTTTTATCCATCTTGCAATCCACAAAATGATATTACCTCCTATCCCATGACTTTTAAGTTTTCTTAAAAGCCTCTCATGCAGGACTTTGTCAAACGCCTTCTGAAAATCCAAACATACCACATCTTCAACTTTTTCTACAGGTTTATTCACCCCCTTCAAAAAAGAGTAGGAGATTTGAGAGGCAAGACTTCCCTTGGGTAAATCCATGCTGGCTGTCTCCCATTAAACCATGTCTATATAAATGTTTTGAGATTTTATTCTTTATAACAATTTCTATGATTTTTCCTAGCACTGAAGTCAAGCTCACCAGTCTATAGTTTCCTGGATCACCCCTGGAACCCTTTTTAAATATTAGGGTTACATTGGCCATCTTCCAATCTTCAGGTAGAACGGATGATTTTAAAGATAGGTTACAAATTAATTGAAATAGTTCTGAAATTTCACTTTTTAGTTCTTTCAGAACCCTGGGGTGTATACCATCCAGTCCAGGTGATTTACTACTCTTCAGTTTGTCAGTCTGGCCTACCACATCTTCCAGGTTTACTGTGATTTGTTTCAGTTCACCTGAAACTTTACTCTTGAAAACCGTCTCCAGAATGGGTATCTCCCCAACATCATCTTCAGTAAATACTGAAGCAAAGATATTGTTTACTCTTTCACGATGGCCTTATTTTCCCTAAGTGCCCCTTTAACCCCTCGATCATCCAATGATCCAACTGATTCCCTTGCAGGATTTCTGCTTTGGATATATTTAAAAAAAATTTTATTGAGAGTTTTTGCCTCTATGGCCAACTTTTTTTCAAATTCTCTCTTAGACTGTCTTATCAATTAATTACATTTAACTTGCCGATGCTTATGCTTTATCCTATTTTCTTCTGATGGATCCTTTTTCCAATTTTTGAATGAAAATCTTTTGGTTAAAATAGCCTCTTTCACCTCACTTTTTAGCCATGCTGGCAATCATTTGACCTTCCTTCCAACTTTCTTAATGCATGGAATACATCTGGAATGTGGTTCTAGGATGGTATTTTTTTAAACTATTTTTCTCATTTTCTCAAAGTTTCCCTTTTGAAAGTTTAGTGCTAGAGCTGAGGATTTACTTAGTATCCCCCTTCCAGTCATTAATTCAAATTTGATCATATTATGATCACTATTGCAGTTACCTCTCTCACCAAATCCTGCGTGCCACTGAGAACTAGATCTAAAATTGCTCCCTTTCTCGTCAGTTCCTGAACCAATTGCTCCATAAAACTGTTATTTATTCCATCTAGGAACTTTATCTCTCTAGCATGTCCTGATATTTCACTTACCCAATCAATATTGGGGTAATTGAAATCTCTCATTATTACTGCACTACCAATTTGGTTAGCCTCCCTAATTTCTCTTAACATTTCACTATCCATCTCACCATCTTCACCAGGTGGACAGTAATATACATCTAACACTATACTCTTCCCCGAAACACAAAAGATTTCCACCCATAAAGATTTGATTGGGCATTTAGTCTCATGCAGAGTCTTTATCTTGTTGGACTCTTTGCCATTCCAGACATAAGGCGCCACCCACCACCAAGATGCTCCTCTCTGTCATTGCGATATAATTTTACCATGGTATAGCACTCTCCCATTGGTTATACTCTTTCCACCATGTCTCTGAGATGCCAATTAAGACTGTCATCATTCACTGCTATACACTCTAATTCTCCTATCTTACTTCTTAGACTTCTGGCATTAGCATACAAACATTTCAAAGTATGTTTTTTGTTTGTATTAACATTCTACTTTTCAGTTGACAGGGATAAATTGGAATGTTTTAGCTCATACGAGTTTTTAATTATAGACATTTTTGACTAGAGATGTGCATCATTTTTTGTGTTCATGTCGTTCTTTGTTTTTCGGCCGCCATGGAAAATGTCATTTTTTTTCGGTTCGGGTCTTCTTTTTCACGAAAAATCAATTTTTAGTTAGTGCATGCTAACTCCCCATTAGTGCGCGCTAACTCCCATCAGTGCGCATTAACTCCCCGTTAGTGTGCACTAACAAAAACTGTTAGATTTTGTTACTTTTTGTTAGTGCGTGCTAACAGGAGTTAGCGCGCACTAACGGGGAGTTAGTGCAGACTAACGGGGAGTTAGTGCGGACTAATCGGAAAAATGAATTTTTGCAAAAATACGGGAAAATCCCAATATTTTTTGGGCTCCCTGAAACATGCCGAATTGGACAATTTTGTTGAAATTTTCCAATTCGGCAAAAACGAATGCACATCTCTACTTGTGACTACTTTTCTTATTATTGGAACCTCTCTGTTGGGATGCCCCAACTCTAATGCTTCATTAGTATCCTTTGAAAATACCTCCCTCTGAACCATGTGCTGCTTCAGTCGTTCGACTGTCTGCTTTCCCCTTTGATTTAGTTTAAAAGCTGCTCTATCTCCTTTGCTCCACCCTGGTTAAAATGTAGTCCATCCCTTCAGAAAAGACTCTCCCTTACCCAAAAGGTTCCCCAGTTCCTTACAACACTGAATCCCTCTTCCTTACACCATTGTCTCATCTATGCATTGAGACTCCGGAGCTCTGCCTGCCCCTGGGGACCTATGCGTGGAACAGGGAGCATTTCAGAGAATGCTACCCTGGAGGTTCTGGATTTCAGATTTCTACCTAAGAACCTAAATGAGGCTTCCAGAGCTTCCCTCCCACATTTTCCTATGTCGATGTGTCCACAATTAACACGACAGCTGGCTCCTCCCCAGCACTATCTAATATCCTATCTAGGTGATGTCTGAGGTCCATCACCTTCGCACCAGGTAGGCATGTTACCAGGCAATCCTCATGCCCACCAGCCACCCAGCTGTCTACATTCCTAATAATCGAATCACCAACTATGATGGCCGACCAAACCCTTCCCTCCTGGGTAATAGCCCTGGGAGACCCATCCTCGATGCGAGAGGAAAATGCACCACCTGGAGAGCAGGTTTTTGCTACAGGATCATTTCCTGCTACACCAGGTTGATCTCAGATCACGAGACCTTCCTCCTCCAAGGCAGCACCAGGGATGCCAGACTGGAGTTGGGACTTGGCTACTATGTCCCTAAAGGTCTCATCTATATACCTCTCTGTCTGCCTCAGCTCCTCCAGGTCTGCCACTCTAGCCTCCAGAGATCAGTCTCATTCTCTGAGAGCCAGGAGCTCTTTGCATCGCATGCACATTTCCAACTTCTCACCGGCGGGTAAAAAATCATACATGTGACACTCGATGCAAAAGACTGGGAGGCCCTCCTCTTGCTGCTGGACTGCTGCCTTCATCTTAAATTTGATTAGTTCCTAGTTAAGTTTTAGATTGCAATGGGAGTAGGAATGTGTAAAAATTAGGGTCCTTTAAATGTATTAATATATTCGCTAGATATCTGGTGGCAACCTATAAGGGAATGATTAAACTCTTGATGAGGTGGTGTGAATTTCTGAATATAAGTTAAAAGAGTGATTTTTTTTTTTTTTTTTAGTGTGAAAGTGTCACCTGCCTATAAATTAAAGGATGAGCAAGGGGTAGGAGGGTTGGAAAATACAAACACAAAATTATGTTTTTTGCCTGCCTTTCCGACTACCTATTTAATACAAACACACAAACTTCTGCTTTTTGCCTGCCTATCTGAAGAGAGAACATCTCACCAGTCTAGTGCTATGCTTAGCATGGAAGCTGCATTTATTTATTTTCAATTATTTATATACAACTTCTCCATCAGACTTCTATGCTGGGCTTACATAATGCCCCTAGGAGATCAATGCAGTACCATCAGTGGAACCTCTTCCTTCCAGGAGCCACTTCTAGTGTCAGCATTTGAGGACTGTGAGCAACTAATGTTTATCATAACTGAGTAGGGATGTGAATCGTGTGCCATATCGTCTTAACGATTGAAATCGTGTGGCAGGAGAAGAAAATCGTGTTAGGCACGATTATTTCGTTGAAAAATCGTTAAAAATCGTTTTTTCCGATTAGTGCGCACCAACGGGAGTTAGTGCGCACTAACAGAAATTGATACAATTTGACACTTTTCAGGTCAGTTAAGGTCAGTTTAGGAATGAATATGTATTCCTATTGGCTGCCCTCTTATTTATTCATGTTACCAAGGTTCCCACTGACAGTATATGGGGGATGGGAAATGGAAACAGTTGGTAGCTTGACAAAAAAAGTAATGTGATCAGTCAATGTGACTAGAACTTGTGCCTTAACCCTGATACCAGGGGTGTTGTGATCTTCCTGCACACAGTGCCCTAACCCTGGCACCAGGGGTGTTGTGATCTTCATGTACACACAGTGCCCTATCCCTATTAATACCAGGAGTGTTGTGATCTTCCTGCACACAGTGCCCTAACCCTGGCACCAGGGGTGTTGTGATCTTCATGCACACAGTGCCCTATCCCTATTAATACCAGGAGTGTTGTGATCTTCCTGCACACAGTGCCCTAACCCTGGCACCAGGGGTGTTGTGATCTTCCTGCACACAGTGCCCTATCCCTATTAATACCAGGAGTGTTGTGATCTTCCTGTACACAGTGCCCTAACCCTGATACTAGTGGTGTTGTGATCTTCCTGCACACAGTGCCCTAACCCTGGCACCAGGGGTGTTGTGATCTTCATGTACACACAGTGCCCTATCCCTATTAATACCAGGGGTGTTGTGATCTTCCTGCACACAGTGCCCTATTCCTATTAATACCAGGAGTGTTGTGATCTTCCTGCACACAGTGCCCTAACCCTGATACCAGGGGTGTTGTGATCTTCCTGCACACAGTGCCCTAACCCTGGCACCAGGGGTATTGTGATCTTCATGTACACACAGTGCCCTATCCCTATTAATACCAGGAGTGTTGTGATCTTCCTGCACACAGTGCCCTAACCATGACACCAGGGGTGTTGTGATCTTCCTGCACACAGTGCCCTATCCTATACCAGGATTGTTGTGATCTTCCTGGACACAGTGCCCTAACCCTGACACCAGGGGTGTTGTGATCTTCCTGCACACAGTGCCCTATCCCTATTAATACCAGGAGTGTTGTGATCTTCCTGCACACAGTGCCCTAACCCTGACACCAGGGGTGTTGTGATCTTCCTGCATGCAGTGCCCTATCCCGCCTGCATTACTAGTGAGAGGCTGGCTTCACAGACAGGGGGGAGCTTCCTGACCCTCACTCCTCCCCTCCCCATGTCCCAGCCAGTGAATGGTGTGTGGGTGAGGGGGGGGGGAGGATGGTGAAGGGTGAGACAGCTCCTTCCCTGCATTACTAGTGAGAGGCTGGCTTCACAGACAGGGGGAGCTTCCTGACCCTCACTCCTCCCCTCCCCATGTCCCAGCCAGTGAATGGTGTATGGGTGAGGGGGGGGGGGAGGATGGTGAAGGGTGAGACAGCTCCTTCCCTGCATTACTAGTGAGAGGCTGGCTTCACAGACAGGAGGGAGCTGCCTGACCCTCACTCCTCCCCTCCCCATGTCCCAGCCAGTGAATGGTGTGTGGGTGAGGGGGGTGGGGAGGAGGATGGTGAAGGGTGAGACAGCTCCTTCCCTGCATTACTAGAGAGAGGCTGGCTTCACAGACAGGAGGGAGCTTCCTGACCCTCACTCCTCCCCTCCCCATGTCCCAGCCAGTGAATGGTGTGTGGGTGAGGGGGGGGGGGAGGATGGTGAAGGGTGAGACAGCTCCTTCCCTGCATTACTAGTGAGAGGCTGGCTTCACAGACATGGGGGAGCTTCCTGACAAAAATAACAAAAATAATAAACAAACAAGTTCTAGTCACATGAGTGATGATCATCACGTTACTTTTTTTGTCAAGCTTCCAACTGTTTCCATTTCACATCCCCCCAACCATTACCTCAGTGGGAACCTTGGTAACATCAATAGATAAGAGCACAGCCAGCCAATAGGAACACATATTCATTCCTAACTGACCTTTACTGACCTGGAAAGTGTCAACACTTTGTTTCATTTTCTGTTGGTGTTCGTGAGTTTCCAGTTCCATTTCCCATCCCCCCAACCATCACCTCAGTGGGAATCTTGGTAACATCAATAGATAAGAGGGCAGCCAGCCAATAGGAACACATATTCATTCCTAACTGACCTTTACTGACCTGGAAAGTGTCAATTTGTATCATTTTCTGTTAGTGCGCACTAACTGGGAGTTAGTGTGCACTAACTCCCGTTAGTGCGCACTAACACGATTTAACGATTTTTAACGATAAATCGTTAGAATTTCTATTGTATTGTGTTCTATAACGATTTAAGACGATATTAACATTATCGGACGATAATTTTAATCATTGAAAAACGATTCACATCGCTATAACTGAGTACTGAGAGGGATTCAGGACCCTGTAGCTGGAATTGCCTTAACCTTTCTGGGATTTCCAAGCAATAAACAGTCAGCTCATGAAAGAAGGCGCTCAGCTCACAGATGTAGTTTATCTTTATCAAAGGTCATTTTCAAAGACATTTTCACGGGTAAAACAGTGCTTTGACCACATTTATAAAATGATCTGCTCGATGTGCAGGTAAAATGCACATATTTATACTCACAGTGAGCAAAGGCATTCATGGGGGCAGGGATGGGAAACATAGTTTAGTATTTTCAAATGAATGCATGTATTTGTCCTAAAAAAAAACAAAACCCAACTATGTGTACACATTATCAGGTGTAAATGTGTATTGAGTAGTTTTGGTGGGATAATTTTCAAAGGAAACGTACATGTGTACCGTACCTTTAAAAATTGGTGTAAAGTCTGCAGGTAAAAAGTATCCACAGATTTTACACCAGTGCAGGCGGTTACAAAATTACCCATAAAGTGCTTTCGAGTCTGGGCTTGCAGCTGGCATAGCTTCATCCAGAAGATGTGATTTGAAGGAGTAACTTGATTCGCTGTTGCCGCCACTGTCTCACAGTATGAGAAAGATAGAAGGATACACATGTACGGTGAGTGTCCTGTGGTCTGGACTTGTAAATATGTTTCCTCTGTAGATAAAGCACACTTGTTTTGGAACCACAGCTATGTGAGTTGCCTGGACTTACTGCCTAAGGTTTGGTTCTCGAGTGAAAATTAAAGGGTGGTTTCCCTTATCCATTAGTTCTCACTCTGTGCTGCCCTGGAGGGTTATCAGCTACAGAGAGGCATGGCCAGCCTAAAAAACAGTTAAAGCAATCTTCAAAGGAATTTCTGCAGGCGAAAAGCATTTTACTTGTGTAAATTGGCCTGTATGTGCGTAAAAGCACGTCCATAGTTCCACAACCCGCATACTTTTACACTTACTGCAATAGGGATATTCCCGGGTTGAGGTTAGGTTGGGGGGGGGGGGGGGGGGAGAAAATTACAGTCCGAGTTTGGGATTTTCAAATTTATGCGTGCAGTTTTGGTCAGAAAAAAAGAATCCCCAGAAAAAGGAGGTGCAAAATTCTGAGGGCAATTTTCAAGGTAAAAGTTTGCGCATAATGGGGTAGATTTTCAAAGGGATATGCGCGTAACCCCCGAAAACCTACCACTGCACGTGCTGAGCCTATTTTGCATAGGCTCGGTGGCACGCGCAAGCTCCGGCACACGCGTATGTTCCGGGGCTTTCCAAAATGGGCGGTCTGTGGGAGGGGCCGGGGGCGTGGCGGCAATCCAGGGGCGGTTCGGGGGCGGTCCCGAGTGCTCCGGCATAGTGGCCTCTGCCGAGGGATGGTGCATCTGCAGCCTTGGGCAGGCATAACTCCTGAAAAAAAGGTAGGGGGGTATTTAGTTAGGGCTGGAGGGTGGGTTAGATAGGGGAAGGGAGGGAAAGGTAGGGGGGGGGATTGAAAAAAAAGTTCCCTCCAAGGCCGCTCCAATTTCGGAGCGGCCTTGGATGGAACGGGGAAACCCATCGGAGCTCCCCTATGAAATTGGTGCAAAGACCAAGAGTAAAAATTATCCATGGATTTTATAGCAATGTGGGCAGTTTGAAATTGCACCATCACTCTCTCCTCCCCTGGTCCACTCCAACATCTAATACCAGCATCCACTTGGCTAGAATGGAGAGACAGAGTGAAATGCTAACAAAAATTAGAGAAGCTAACAAATTAGGAAACAATAATGGAAGATTTGAATTACTGCAATACTAATAAGGTAGATGTCTCATTTGGGACATGATAGGGAGGTAAAGTTTCCAGATGCCTTAAACCAGGGGTGGCCAGCTGCAGTCCGTGAGAGCCACAAATAGGCCACAAATATCCACAACAAATATGCATGAAACAGATTTGCATGCACTGCTTCCATTGAATGCAAATCTGGCCTATTTGTGGCTTTCAAGGACAAGTTGGCTACCCTGCCCTAAACGACTGCTTCATGACAACGTAGTGAGAGGTGCTACTCTAGATCTAGATGCATGATCTGCTTTGAGAGATAATTGTGATGAGGGCACTTGGCAATAGTGATTATAACATAATCAAATTTAACATAATCACTGAAGGGAGGACATTAAGGAAAACTGCTGCAGTAACATTTAATTTTAAAAAGAAAGACAATGATAAAATGAGGGAATTAGTTAGAAGAAAAACTAAAAGGAGGAGTTGCAAAGGTTAAAATTTGGCATACGGAATGGATACTGTTTAAAAACACAATTTTGGAAAGCCAGACTATTCTGTGCATTACAAAAGGTAGAATAAAGACAAAATGACTGCCAGCATGTTTACATAGTGAGGTGAAAGAGACCATTAAAGCCAAAGGACATGTTTCAAAAACTGGAAAGTGGATCGAAATGAATAAAATAGGAAGAAGCACCTGCATTGGGAAGCTAGATGTAAAGCATTAATAAGAAAATCCAAAAGAGAATTTGAAAAGAAACTTGCCAGAGGCAAAAATTCAAAATCAAAACTTTTTCAAGTACATCAGTAGTAAGAAGACAGAGAGAGTCAGTTAGACCACTAGATGACCAAGAGGTAAAAGGAGTGCTCAGGGAAAACAAGGCCTTAGCAGAAAAACTAAATGAATTCTTTGATTTGGTCTTTCCTCAGGAGGGTGTTGGGAAGATTCCTATGTCAAAAACAATCTTTGACAGCGAAGATTCAATGGAACTGAATCAAATCATTGTGAAACAGGAAGATGTAATACAACAAATCCATATACTAAAGAGTAATTAATCACCAGGCCCGGATGAAATACACCCTAGAATTCTGAAAGAACTAAAATAATGAAATTGCAGACTCATTACTAGTAAGCTCTAACTTCTCAATCAAATTGGTTATGGTACCTGATCATTAAGAAGGTACTAAAAACCTATTTATTTAAGATGGCCTTTGCAGACCTTGTCGAAACGAATCCAGTTTCTTAAAGATTCTCATACTACTAATGGTTATATAACATACATAACACTTTCAACAGCTTGTTCTTGTTAAAGCCAAACCATGTGAAAATAGTGATCTTTGTTTCTTTTATTTTTCCCAACTTTTCTTGTTTTTATAAAATTAGTATAGTTATGCTAAAGAATTAGGGATTATCAATATATATTGTATTTTTTCCCACCTATTACTTTACTTTCTTTCTTTATATTATAGCTTATTTTATTTTTTATTATGTAACTGTTTCATTTAGTTATTATTTTATTATTTTTTTTTCTTTTCTTTTTCTTTTTATATTTGAAGTTGTGAACCATCTTGGTCAGACTTTGTCTGTGAAAGTCGGTATAGAAATGTTTTTAAATAAATAAATAAAATAAATAAATCATGAGCTGATTGAGAGGAATTGCAAGAGTACCTTGAGAGACTAGAGGATTGGGAGTCTAAATAGCAAGTGAAATTTAATATGGACAAATGCAAAATGATGCATATAGGGAAAAATAATCCAAACTATAGGTACACAATGTCGACTTTCATATTAAGTGTCATCACCCAGGGAAAGGATCTTGAAACTATGAACAATAGTTTGAAAATCTTAGCTCAATGTGTGGCTGCAGCTCAAAAAGCAAATACTATGTTAGGTATTATTAGGAAACGAATGAAAAATTAAATAGAGGGTATCAAAATGCCTCTGTGTCCAACCATGGTGTGTTTGCACCTTGAGTATTGTGTGCAGTTCTGATCGTCCCATCTCAAAAAAGATATAGGAGAACTAAAAACGAAGCAGAGAAGGGCAACCAAAATGACAATGGGGATGCAAAGTCTCTACTAAGAGAGAAAATGCTAAACAGGTTGGGGCTGTTCAGCCTGGAGAAGGGATGGATAAGATATAAAATCTTGAGTGGCGTAGAATGAATGAACAGGGAATGGTTATTTACCCTTTGAAACAGAATTAGGACTAGAGGACACTCCAAGAAGCTTAGAGGTAGCACATTTAAAAACAAATTGGAGAAAGTATTTTTTTTTTACTCAGAACACAATTAAACTATGGAATTTGTTGCCAGAGTAGGTGGTGAAAGCATTCTGCATAGCTGGGATTTGGACAGGTTCCCGGAGGAAAAGTCCATAAACCACACTTTAAGGAAACTCAAGAAAACTAACAAGTTAGCAATCCTGTCTTGCAATTGATCAATTCAAACAGGCTACAAACAGGCTACAAACAGTGTAGCCTGTTTGAATTGATCAATTGCAAGACAGGATTGCTAACTTGTTAGCTTTCTCGAGTTTCCTTTAAGTGTGGTTTGTATCATTTCATGTGGAAATTCTTGGCTCTTTTGTCATTAGATATTTGGAAAAGTCCATAAACCATTATTAGCCAGGTGGACTTGGGAAAGCCATTGCTTATCCTTGGTTATGAGCAAGAAGGATTGGACCTATTCTTTGAGATTCTGACAGGAATGTGTGAGCTGGATTGGCCACTGTTGGAGACAGGATGCTGGGCATGACGGATCTTTGGTCTGACCCAGTATGGATTTTCTTATGACCACTGACTACTAAGGACCCTAGATCCCATGTCGCGGTGACACTCCCTAACACCAGTTATATAAGAAAATATGCACATGCATGTGTTAGGACAACTTGCATTGCTGCTGCTTGTACTGTGTCCATTCTGCGAATGAACAGAGGGCTTCATTCATCAGCACTAAATTCACTAGAAAAAGATAAAAAAAAAACATTTGCTAATAAACCATGTTGGAGTACACCATTTGCTGGAATTCAACAAATAAAGAATTAAGGCTAATGAGTGACTATGTGCTCTTCAGAAAAAATGTGTAAAACCTGGTTATTGTAAAAGACCTTTAAGAGGAAATCAGATATGTTGTGACTGTTCTGAACTGATTGTTTAGCATCTTATTACTGTTTATTTACCTGGCTCTTTATATTATGTTTGGTTTTATGTACTGTTTGCTGTTTTATTCTGTATGCTGCCTGGAGTCCTTTTGAAAAAGGCGACTTGTAAATAAATAATCTACACTCCAGAGCTTCCACGGTTTGCACAGCAGGGGAATTAGTCTGTGATGTTTAAAGAAGGATTAATGCAATTTTTTACCTAAGAATAATTATTGAAAATAAACAATGTTCTCCCCCTATGAGGCTGGGAGCATGGAAGTAGCATCTGTGTTGTTGTTTTTTTTTTTTTTTAAGTCCTTTTTATGTTTTTAATGTAGAATTGCTTTCATGGGAGATTAGTAACATTTCTTCAGGCAGGAATTTCATGGTGTGGCTTTTACTGCAGTCCCACATATAGAGCTGCATTCCTGAGGTGACATCCATGGCCCAGTCCCAGAGTAAAAGGGAAGGACTGATTTTTAAACCTGATGCTGTTTATAAACTCCCAGCTCATTTTGAAGGAACATTCTTGGAAAAAAATAAATAAGAATAAGAATGAAAAAAAGAATGGCAGTTGCCCTTTAAAAACAAAATGGCATGCAGTCAGGCATGCACTCTTGCCTGGCTGAATACAAGGCCTGCACAATTTGGGGGCTTTAGAGGTCATTTTCAGACAGGTGTTGTCCAAGCCAACCAGCTGAGTAGTTTTGGCCTGCACAAGTAAGTCATATTGTCAAAGAAAAAGTGCTTGCATAGTTTCTCATTTAGAATCATTTAGAATATTTGGAACGTGTGTTGGGAAAATATTACCTGTGGGCTCTGCTAGAGCCCTCTCACCAACACACATGAGCTTTCCCTGAACAGGTTGCAATGGCCCCTCCCCAGGCCCTAGACTCTGGATCTGATGCTGAAGAAACTCTCTGCTCCTGATGGCCAATTTCAAGTAGACGTTGCCGCAACATTGCCCTCTCCAGATCTCCCATCCCATCACCAGTGTCAAGGAGAATTGACCAATATCCCCCTACCTCTCCATCTGACTGTCAATGCCAAGAAGAAGTTGCCCTGACAACCCCTCCCCCCCCCCGAACCCTCTCCAACCATTAAGACAGACTTCAAACCCAGGTTATTCTCCCACCCAACATCCCTCTAAAAGCAGTAGTTATGATTCCGGAGGGTCCTTGTCTTCACCACGAACAGGAATGAGAGAGCCCTCTTATACCACCATGGCTCACTGCTGAATGGTGCCACCTATCAGCAGTTCAACACATCAGCATGTGACATGTTGAAGTGCTAGGTGTACCATTCATCACTGTGCTGCACTGCCAATCGGATGGTCCATGCATTCTTACATCCCTTCTGTCAGTAAAGATGGGGATCCTCTGCAATCATAAGTATTGATTCCAGAGGGGTAGTGTGTGGAAGAGGGGAATGTTGGGTGGAGGTAGCTGTTGGGGCAGCAATTTCTTGACATCAGCTGTCAGATGGGGTATTCAGTTGGGGATGTGGGAGGTTGTACGAAATGCTGGGGAACTTTTCAACTTCTTGACATTAGTGGTTGAGTGGGGGATTAAAGTCGGAGTGGCAGTAGGGGTGGGTGGGTTGTGGCTATCAAGGGTTGGCATCCTTATGTGGCAATTGGTGGGATGAAAAGAGATTGAGGGGCTTAAAAAGGGTCATGCGAAGATGCATAATAAGACTGATGCATTATCATCATGTAAAAAACGTGTGTCCAAACTGGGTGCACGTTTTTTGAATGCGCGCATATCTACCTGTCCTGGGCGCCGGATGCAATAGGCAAATGAGCTGCCATGATAAAAGGGGTGCGCAATAGGTAATTTGTGCATCCCTAGCGGTCTGCATCGGGCACCCAGGAAACGTGGCTGTGCGTCTAGAACAGCCTGGCCAGAGCTCCCTCCCCACCACCAGCAGAGCTGTTCCTAATTGCTCCCTTTCATGTCAGTGAAAAGACCAATCCCCTTTCAGGACAGCCTTCTGAAAGGGGATTGGTTCTTTCACTGACTTGAGACAGTGAATGGACCAATCAGCAGGAAGTGAAGGAGCGAATAAATGAATATCAAGTGCCCGTTACACGCCGAAGTGCCGGGTCCAGGTAAAGGGGCGATCTGGGGGGGGGGGGGCGGCTGGAGGAAGCCAGTACAGTGGTCATTTGCCGCTGTACTGGGGAAGAGACTGCCAGCGCGTGCAAGTTCCCTCCCAGATCAAACCTTAATTGGAGCGTGCATGTTATAAAACTGGCACGTCCATGCATGCGCGCCAGGTAGTGCGTGCACATGGACGCGTGCGTGCTTCTTTAAAAATCTACCCTTTAATGTATTCACTCACTGCTGGTAGAGGTTCCGATTGGGCCAGAGCTTGGGGATGCTGCTTTGTGTGGTTCCCCCTATAAGGAACCACAGAAAGCAGGATTTTTTTTCTTTTGTTAAGCCTTTGAGTGGGACAATATTCTGCTTTCTGTGGTTCCTCCTATTTAGTATCGTTAGGATACTACCAGTAGGAATCACAGAAAGCAGAATTTTTTGTTTTTATCACCAGCCCTTGAGTGCCACATATTTCTCAACGTCTATTCCCGGGCAGGTGTTAAATTTGCAGCGTTAAAATGGCCATGTGTCAATTTTTTGCATGGGGGGGGGGGGGGGTAAGGGGGCGTATAGCCTCATCAACATGAATTTAATGTGATGAGTGCTATTAGCTATGCACTGGTTTGGACATGCGTTTTGGACATGCTAATCCCGTTATTGCATGAGGGGTCGAAAATGCACATCCAAGCACATGTAAAGCCATGTGCTCAGCCGAGCGCACTCTATGGCATCAGCCTGAATGTGTAGATGTGTATAAACTATGTGCATACATTTTGAAAATCAAATGTATGTGCATAGTTGTCTTTCTCTCCCCAACCTAACCCTGCTGCCCAGAGTGCCTAATTTTGTCATGGCTAAATTTATCTGTTCAGCCCCAGGCGATTTTGAAAGGGGGCTAATTTGGATGGGTAACTACTTAGCTACCTAGCTAAAACTGTGACTCCTTAAATTTTCTTTAACAGGGTGACCTTATTGAAGTCTCTCTAGGAGAATGACACAGTTAGCAGGGTGTGACCCGAGAGGTATGCAGTAGGGATGTGAATCGTTTTTTGACGATTTAAAACAATCATCAGATATATTTTAAATCGTCAAAAATCGTTAGAGCCGCGATACAATAACAATTCCCCCGATTTATAGTCAAAAATCGTAAATCGGGGGGAGGGCGGGAAAACCGGCACACCAAACAATCCTAAAACCCACCCCGACCCTTTAAAAGAAATCCCCCACCCTCCCGAACCCCCCCAAAATGTTTTAAATTACCTGGGGTCCAGTGGGGGGGGGGGGGGGGGTCCCGGCGCGATCTCCCACTCTCGGGCCACGGCTGCGTTAAGAGAAATGGCGCCGGTGGCCCTTTGCCCTTACCATATGACAGGGCAAAGGTAGCGCCGGTGCCATTTTGGTTCCTGTGACCCGACGTCACGAGTGCAGGAGATCGCTTCCGGATCCCCGCTGGACCCCCAGGGACTTTTGGCCAGCTTGGGGGGGCCTCCTGACCCCCAAAAGACTTGCCAAAAGTCCAGCGGGGGTCCGGGAGCGACCTTCTGCACTCGGGCCAATTTGCCAATATTCAAAATGGCGCCGGCGCTACCTTTGCCCTCACTACGTCGACATAGTGAGGGCAAAATGGCGCCGGCGCTACCTTTGCCCTCACTACGTCGACATAGTGAGGGCAAAGGTAGCGCCGGCGCCATTTTGAATATTGGCAATACGGCCCGAGTGCAGAAGGTCGCTCCCGGACCCCCGCTGGACTTTTGGCAAGTCTTGTGGGGGTCAGGAGGCCCCCCCAAGCTGGCCTAAAGTCCCTGGGGGTCCAGCAGGGGTCCGGGAGCGATCTCCTATGCTCCTGACGTCGAGGGACAAAAAACAAAATGGCGCCGGCGCTACCTTTGCCCTGTCATATGACAGGGCAAAGGTAGCGCCGGCGCCATTTCTACAACGCACCAGAGGCCCGAGAGTAAAAGATCACACCGGGACCCCCCCACTGGACCCCAGGTAATTTAAGGCATTTTGGGGGGGGGGTTCGGGAGGGTGGGGGATTTATTTTAAATGGTCAGGGTGGGTTTTAGGGTTGTTTTAGTGTGCCGGTTTTCCCGCCCTCCCCCTTCCCCTCCCCCTTCCCCCGATTTATGATTTTTGACGATAAATCGGGGGAATTCCTATTAAATATCGCCTCTAACGATTTTTGACGATTTAAAATATATCGGACGATATTTTAAATCGTCAAAAAACGATTCACATCCCTAATCTTTTTTGGTCAATCTGTAATCCCAGGAAATAATAAGACCAATTAAGTCAGAGGTAGCCTACTCCGGTTCTCAAGAGCCATAAACAGGCCTGGTTTTCAGAATATCCACAATGAATATGCATGACAGATTTGCACGCACTACCTCCATTGTATGCAATTCTATCTCATGCATATTCATTATGGATATCCTGAAAACAAGACCTGTTTTGGCTCTTGAGGACCAAAGTTGGCCACCCTTGAATTAAGTGATCAGACATTCATTCACAGCAGAGTCAGGCATGAATAGGTGCATTCAGCAGTGCTCCCCTGAGCCAAACTTGTAAGATATTTATTTATTTATTTGTAAATATTTATATTCCACCTATAATGAAAATTATGCTAGGTGGATCACAAGCAAAAGCTAGCTTTCTGCACAGCATAGGGAAGATTATACTTATAGGATGAGATGGAAGTGTCAGCTATATTGCAGACTGCTACAGCTAATACAGGGTTTCCCAACCCTCTCCCGGAGGCACATCTATCCAGGCAAGTTTTCAGGATTGTTACAATGAATATGCATGAGATAGATTTACAGAGCCTGGGTCTCCAATGTATACAAATCTCTCTCATGCATATTCATTATGGACATCATGAAAACCTGACTGTGCCTGCAGGAGAAGGTTGGGACACACTGAGTTAATATGTAATCACCATTGAAAATGCAGCTGCTTTAGCACGGAGCTTCCCATAATTTTTCCCAGAAATTCTGAACTTTATAGCAGCCTAAATTGTACCTCCCATGCCATCAGGACCATTTTGAGTCAGTACTGGTTCTTAAGGGGGGCAATTTTCAAATAGCCCACACAGTTTGAGAGTAAATGGGCGCATTTACTATATGTACTTTCTGCGAATTTTCCTAGCAAAACAACACAAGTACTTTCTCTTGGAAAATTAGTGCATCTGTTAAAAGCGACTGCACACTTTTCATCTGCTATTTTGTGCAGGTGGTGGGTAAAACAGAAACATGTGCTTTAGAAAATGTCATGCACCCATGTTCTTTATCTCCCGCGAAAGTTGTACTTTCAGCTGGGTAGAAGGCAATTTTCAGCCAAGCCATTTTACCAGAGAAAACAATTATGAAACCCGTGCTCGCCCTTCTTACCTCTCCCCGGGCTGTAAAACCCATGGTGCTGCTACCTGAAGCATTTTGTTAGAATACAGAAAGACAAGAAAGGCGCCATCCTTACCCAATGTCTGTCCAGCAAGTACTCGCCCATTCTCCCCCAGCACAGCTGCCCGGGCATGCCTCTCATTTAAGTACTGCACAAAGGCGTAGCCCTTGTGGACTGAGCAGCCAACCACTCGGCCATATTTAGAGAATATGGTCTCCACGTCCGACTTCTTTACGACCGCTGTGTTGAGATTGCCGATGAAGACTCTGGAGTTGATGGACTTGGGATCGTTCTTGTTCGTGATGTTACTTGTTTGCACTTTCAGTGACATGCTGACCACCTTTATGAACAAAAGTGAAGGCTCACATTATTATTTCATCTATACTGACATTGGCTATGTCTAACACAATAACAGAGTAATGACAGCAGATAAAGACCAAATGGTCTACCCAGTATGCCCTATAAGTTGCTCATGGTAGCAACTGCCGCTCTGTGCAGGTTACCCCCATGCCTTCTTGTTGAGGGTAGTAACTGCTGCTCCATGCAAGTTACCCCTGCCTTCTCTTATGGGTAATAACTGCCACTCTGTTTAGCTTAGCACCGTACATTCCTTTCTTCATTTCCAACATCTAGCCTCTACGGATCCGCGGTGTTTATCCCATGCCCTTTTAAATTCATTTAACTGTTTCTGTCCTCACCACCTCTTTTGGGAGGGTATTCCAGGCATCTACCACCCTTTCTGTGAAGAATTATTTCCTGATGTTGGTTCTGAGTATTCCCCCTTGAGTTTCATTTTGTGACCCCTAGTTCTAGTTTCCTTTCCAACAGAAAAGGTTCACTGTTCGTGCATCATTAATACCTTTCAGCTATCTGAAGGTCTGTATCATATCTCCCCTGCACCTCCACTCTTCCAGAGTACAAATATTCAGAACCTTCAGCATCTCCTCAGAAGTCTTCTGATACAGACCCCACAACATTTTGGTAGCCCTTCTCTGAACCACTTCCATCCTATCTCCATCCTTTTTGAGATATGGGCTCCAGAGCTGAACACAATACTCCAGGTGAGGCCTCACAAAGGACCTGTACAAGGGCATTATCACCTCCTTTTTCTTACTGGGCATTATTTATTTATTTATTTTATTTATTTATTTATTTAATTCAATTGGGTTTCTGCTTTTGTTTTCAGATAACTCAAAGCGATTACAAAACTATAAGAAGAAATAAATTACAATAAAAATTAACTAATTACAATAAATAAAAAAAGGAGACTATTCCCATTTGCATTCAACATCCAATAATCCCCAACTCTAACAATCTAAAAACTCTAACAATCCCCAACTCTAACAATCTAAAAACTTCACTTATAGTCCACTGTTGTATTATTTAGTCCTTCTCCATTCACCCAATAATCCCTAATCCAACAAAGGGGATACAATATAGGGATATAATAAATGATTAATAAAAGTTATGGCAGTGTAATAAGTGAGGCAGTTCCCTATCCTAAGCAAGCTTCAATTTCAGTGAATAGAATGGTTAAGATAACTAGGAGACTAGGAGAGGATATGGTGGTAAACCATATTCCCCACGGCATAAAGCACATTCCCTTGAGCAGGTGGTGTTTGTGATTTACTAACTATCCACTGCTTAAAAAGTTTATTTTCAGGTGAGAATTTTAGTAGTATACACACAGAAATAAGCACTGGATTAGCCTGACACTGATACTGTAGAACGTAAAAGGCTAAAGGAGAATATCACTGCACAGATACAGGAAAAGATTAAAACGCTTATGTTACATTTGTACACATGTACGTTTTGAGAGCTACACACTTGATATCTGTTTTAATGCATAAATTACAAATAAAAAAAAAAAAGATGCTGATTTACTGCATGTATAACATTCAAAAGATGCAGATTTATTGCATGAGTAACAATAAAAAGATGCAGATTTACTATATGTATAACATTAAAAAGGTGCAAGTTTATTGCAAGTTTGACATAAAAATGGTGCAGGTTACTGCATGTCTAACATTAAAATGGTGCAGCTTTACTGCATGTCTGACATTAAAAAGGTACAGGTTTACTGTATGTATAACACTAAAAAAGTGCCAGTTTACCAAATATACACCACACTGATAACGGTGAAAATATTGGGGTAGATTTTCAAACCTGCGCGCGGGCGTACGTACGTGTGCTACCCGGCGCACACACCTGTACACCCGATTTTAAAACATGTGCATGCATGGCGTGCATGTTATAAAATCGGAGGTCGGCGCGGGCAAGGGGGTGCACAATTGTGCATCTTGCGAGTGCTGAGCCCACGCTGTCTTCCCCCGATCCCTACCATCCAACCCACCTTCCCTTCCCCTAACTCTCCTGCCCTTTCCCCCTACCTTTTTCTTTTTTTTCTTTGGTCTAAAAACTTACTTCAGCCAACTGCTGGCGCGCGATCCCCAGCACAGCAGCAAATGGCCGCTGTACCAGGAGCATCTGACTCTTCCCCACCCTGCCCCCCGGACCACTTCAGCCCACCCCTCCCCGCCCCGGGACTTACACACATCCCAGGGCTTTACACGCGTCGCCGGGCCTTTTGAAAATAGGCCCGGTGCATGTAACCTTTTGAAAATCTGGCCCATTCTGATTTTCCAATGGAGTACACACTGAAAAGATGCTGGTTTAGATTTGGTCTTTCATGAAAATATCAAAAGTTAGTTTCCTAAAAATGTGTGAAATTAGGGAGCACCATTTTAAAGTTCAAAATTTAGTTTGCCATTGATGGGAAGTGTCTGCAGTCATAGACTACCCCAGTGTACTTCTGATGAGTGCAAGCACTTGAGTGATACCTCTGTAAAAAGCTGGACCTCTGGACATCTTCACACTTCCCTGGCTTGCCTGTGAAGCAGAGATTTAGTGCTTGGGCTCAGCGCCCGGAGGCACATGTTCGTATGAGAGTGTTCATCATGTGCACAATTTGATTCCACGAATGTCATCCTGATAGAGGAATGAAGTCCTGATTAGATATGACAAAGCACCTACTCTTAGTCAGTCTGCAAATCCTGAGTCTTATTGGCCAATATGGCTCATGGTCATTTTTCTTTTCTGCACCTGCTCATTAATGCAGCCATTTGTGTCCTTGTTGTATCTCTGTGATGTCTATGATATTAAAAATACAGTTCCTTGAAATTGTTAGTCCTCCAACAATCTTCAAGAGGTCAGAGGGCAGAGGCCAGAGGTGGAAGACACACTTTGTTAGGTCAAATGAAAGTTAATAAATGAAGTTGCATTATAGAAAAGTTTGTTGTGTGATCTGAAATTGACAATAAAACATTTGTCAATGAAGATTGGATTGCAAAAGCAAGCTGAAGGCTATACCTTTTACAGAAGGCTCTTTGCTCTCTGGTAGTTCATCTTGCCTTCAGAGTTATTTGCCTCCCTCTTAAGCAAGAAACTGAGTAAGTTTCAGGGTCTTTCCACCTACCCAACCCAATTCCTCTTTTCCTTTTATAGATTGTTAATGCTTGCAGCTTTACCCAATTAGAAAATAATCTATTTATAGGTGTCAGAAGGGGATGGGGGGCACAGGGGCCTTGGCCCCGCCAAAATGTGACTGACTCTTCCCCCTCCCGCTCAGTGACAGATTTATGATTTCGTCACCCCTAGGCACTATTGGTGCTGTCATCGCTGTCATCCCCCCCCCCCCATAAAGTCAGACAACAGGGAGCAGAAGGTCAAAGGCACAGGCCTGCAGTTTCCTACAGCGGTTCAGCGGTAGATTTCCATCTTTTTTTTCCATCCTTTTTTTTTTTAACTCTTTATTTATTCATTGTCAAAATATAACAAGCCAAACTAACTTGATTGGAAATAGAACATAGAGATCAAAATACAATCAAAAGAAACAGATTATTTAGAAGAAATAATAGATCTCAAGTACTTTACAGACCACAAAATTGAGGAATCCAATATAAAATAAAGAAGAAATAAAATACAAAGCAATAAGATGAATGCTTAAATAAGGGAGAATCTTCAAATTATTTAAGAGCCCTAAGCCATGACAATCAAAGACTGATTGAAGGGGGAGCAGTATCTTGTCTGCGTCTATCATTGAGGAAAACATTCAATTGGGAGGAATCGAAGAAGACATTTAATTCCTTGATAATTATCACACTTACAAGGAAAAAATAACTAAAACAATGCCCCCAAATTCAAAACATTAACAGAAAATGTTTCCTTTTGGATTGGGTGACCTTAGTTACATCTGGGAATATATGGATTTTAAACCCTAAAAAGGGATATCTCTCTTTCGAAAAACAACTTCAAAATAAAGTCACAATCAGAGTCTAATGCAAAGGTGATTAACAAAGTTGAATGTTGAATATCCTCATCTTCTGATTTTTCAAGGAAAGAAGAAAGATGTGAAGATTCTAGTAGATCAGCAGCAATGGGGTCATCACTTACTTGATTACCTTTCTGACTCACTGGAGCATAATAATAGGAGGTAGCAGACTTTCAGTGATAGATACATTTTCCATAAAATATTTACATAACAGCTTTACAGGAGAAGACATCTTCTTAGGAAAATGAATAATCCTAACATTCCTACGGTGAGCCACATTCTCAAGATTTTCCATCTTATTTTGCAAATATTTATGACCAGAAGAAACCACTTCAATTGTTTTCTGCAAAACGTCTCCTTGATTTCCCAAGAGTCAACTCTTGATGAAATATTGTGTAACTGAGAATATGAAGCTTGAACCGAGTTGGAAAGGTCTCATTGCAGTGAAGTAAACTGTGCAATCTGAGTAGAGAGATTTGCAATAGCTTCCCAGATAATATCCAATGTAATATTTGTAGGCTTAATCAAAGGAGAAAACAGTACCTCTTTAGAGGCGATCCCTGCTACAGGAATCAAAGAAAATGAAGCAGGTACAGATTCAGCTCCTTGTGCCCACCAGTCAGAAGAAACATGGCTCAGCTCCGGCATTCAGGCACCTCCCGCCGCTGCCAAAACAGTCGCTTTGATGTCAATTGAGCGTGATGGGAGAGAAATGCTTCCACTGGCAGCGGCAATGGGTGGCTCGGGTTACGGAGGAACATGGCGCATCTCTGGGGTTAGAGATGACTCCAGGTCTGGGACAGCTGCTGGCAGACCACTGCTCAGTAAGTAGTCCAACGATGCCTCAGACGAAAAAAGAAGATCCAAGCCCCTGGAGACATACTTGTCCATTGGGCTGGTTGGAGTAGATGACTCAGAAGCCTCTGAGAATGCTCTTGCCTTGCCCATCCTCTTACCCATAACCAGAGGAAGAAAAGTAAGTATAAGGCAAAATGTTCAAGGAGGAAAGAGGGGAAACACGGAGCAGCTTCTGTTAGCGAGTGGCCATCTTGAATTACTCACATTCCCATCTTTTATCTTATAAAATTGAAGTAATTTTTCAACCTTGCTTGTGTATAATTTTTTTTATTAGTTGAAAAAGATCTCAAATATCAGTCGAGAGAGGAGATCTCAGGGATGGGGAGAGGAAAAGAGGAGGGAGGACCAGGGATGGGGAGAGGAGAATGTAAGAATTACTGGGGATAGGAAGGAGGCTTGTGAGAAGAAGAGACCGAGCATAGGGAAGGAGAGCAAGAAAAGCCCGGGGATAAGAGGAAGGGAGATGGGGAAGATTGAGGAAAAGGGGGAAGGGAGAAATCAGGAATCTGAGATGGTGAAGAGGAGAGAGAGGGAGGGAGGTTCTGGGATTGAGTAGGGAATGAAGCTGGGTTGAAGGATCTGCGGAGAAAGGAGAAGTAGGAAAGAAGGGAGGTTCCAGGATCTGGAAGAGAGGATTTGAATTGCATTGATAGGGATTGGGGAGAAGAGGTGTCTCTACCATCCTCTGGTCTTGCTTCTCTCTAATCTCCCACCCAGTCTGGCACCAATACCTTCTCTCTGACAGTCACAAATGCTGCCCCCTTCTCCTGTTCCCTTCTCTCTCATACACAGACATGTTCTCCAGCTGATTCTCTCTCCTCCTTTCCCAATGATCTCCACTCACTCCTCCTAACCTCTCCAAAATAATCTGCTGTGTCTGCTCCATGTTTACCTCCTCCACATCCTGTTCCCCGCAGGTTGCCTGGGAAGCGAGGGGCTGGATGAGGAAACAGAATGCGGTTCTCTGCTGATTGAGGGTGAGCACAGCTGGAAAGCAGCAATTCTTCAGCCAGCCTGCTGCCCCCTCAGAGTTTTGCTGCCCTAGGCACAGGTCTAGTGTGCCTATTAATAAAGCCAGGCCTGCTCCCACTTACCAAATTTCCGTGGGAGAGGGACCTTTAAAAAAAAAAAAAAGCATTGGTGGCCGTGTGATGGCACTTGCCGCATTGTCCCCTCCCACCCACCTGCCTAACATTCCCAGATCACTGCTGAGTAAAGTAAAGCAGCAGGAGGAGAGGGGAAGCTCTGCGGTGCCTCCTTCTCCTCCTCCTTACTAGCTGAGCCCCAGCGTCGTGCTTTGCACTGAGGCCAAGAAGGGGAGGAGGAAGAGGCACTACAAAGCACCAGTCTCCTCTTAATCAGCGGTGAATGAGGGGATCCGGGGGCTCATAGAGTACCAGAAGGCTCATCTGTATACTTCTCCTGCCTACCCACCCCAGCAGATGCTGCAAGCTATCTATGCTTCAGCTTCTCCATCCCCTGCTCTCTTTCCAGCAGCAGAGAATCAGAAGGTGTGTGCCAAAACACCACTTTCTATAAATTTTTGTAATGGCCCTCTGGGCTCATTACTAGACCCTAGTGAACTCCTTTTAGCTAGTGCAGCATAGATGGCAATTTGGGGGAGAGGCACCATTCATAGGCAGTCCCTCCCCGGGGGAGGGGGCTCATAGAGAGAGTTGACTTGGCAATACCGGAGGTGCACGTGTGGGGGGGAAGTGAAAACACCAGAGATCAGAAAGGAGGGAAGGATGGAGTGAACTGGGGAAGGGGGAAGGAAGGGAGGAGTGGCGTGAACTGGAGATGGGGGGAAAAGATGGAGGGATGGAGTGAAGTGGATATTGGGAGAAGGGAAAGAGGAATGGGGTGGGATGGGGATGGGGATGGGGAGGGAGGGAGTAACTTGGGATCACAGGGGATGAGAGGGAGGAACAGAGTGAACTTGGAATGGAGGCAAAGAAGGTAAAACGTAAACTGGGTTATGGGGGAGGGAGGGATAGAGTGAATTGGGTAACTGAGGGGTTCGTGGGGGGGTATGGAGTGAACTAGGATGAATTAAGGGATTGGGTGGGGGAGGAAGTGAAAGAGAGAGAGAGGGAGAGAACAAAGGGGCTTTGGAAGGGGGAATAAGGGAAAGAGGGGATGAAGGTGTTATGAGAGGCTGTGGCTTTCTTCCTTCTCTACCCATCCCAATCTTCCCTCCTCCTTCGCCTTCTCCTTCTCCTCCATCCCCATTCCTAGCTCTCGCTCTTTCTTCCTTCTCTTCCACCTCATCCCCAATACTCCCTTGCTTTCTACCTTCCCAGCCCTGATCCTTTCTCCTCCATCCCACTCCTGACCCCTCTTTCTTCCCTCCCCCTTTCCTTATCCTCCTTAAATGCCCCATCCTCTCCTCTCTTTCCCTCCTTCCCTTCCCTGTCTACATCTCCTGCCTAAAATTCCTTCTTCATTTCCCTCCTCTGTAATCTCACTTTTCCTATTTCCAGACCCCTTTCCCTCCTTCCTCCCCAGACCCAAGTTATGTAAGAGAATGATAGTTGGGGTGGAATTTGGGAGGAGTTGGGGGCAATTTGCATGGCTTCCCACCAACCAAAAGGGTGTTCCAGTGCCCCTAAATCTATTTATTGCCTTCCACTTTCTGTCTTCCGCCCTCCTCATATTGATCAGTGCTTCACCTGAATCTGAATTATCCTTACTTGCTCTCTCTCTGCATACAGCACTAGTTCAGCTGGTATTTCTACCAATTTATCTATATATACACTATGCTTAGGAGGAAGTGGTGTCTGTTGGCAGCAGAAGACCAGAAGGTTCATCTGCATATTTTTCCCAGCAGTGTATTTATTTATTTATTTATTTATTAACTTTTATTTACCGACATTCGTGCAGCACATCATGCCGGTTTACAAATAACTCAGGTGGGCGATACAATAAAACAGTAAAACAATGTACAAAGAATAAAATAAAAGTAAAACCATAACAATGTAACCTTAGAACCAAATACTATTTCTTACAAAAGGACACTCCGTGAGCCATTTAGTCTTCACTTCCACAGCCCCTGCACTCTTTTCCGGCAGCAGAGACCTAGAAAGCTCATTTGAATGCTTCCTCTCAGCAGTCCCAGCAGAGGACTCCAGAGGACACTGAGTCATCTAGGTTCCACAGCTCCTGCACTCTTTCCAGAAGTGGAGGACTAAAAGGCTCATCTGTATAATTGTCCCAGCAGAGAAGATGGTAAGCTGTCTCTGTTTCCGCTTCCATAGCCCTGCATTATTTCCACCAGCAGAGTACCAGAAGGCTCATCTGTATACTTCTCCTGCCTACCCACCCCAGCAGATGCTGCAAGCTATCTATGCTTCAGCTTCTACATCCCCTGCTCTCTTTCCAGCAGCAGAGAATCAGAAGGTGTGTGCCAAAACACCACTTTCTATAAATTTTTGTAATGGCCCTCTGGGCTCATTACCAGACCCTAGTGAACTCCTTTTAGCTAGTGCAGCATAGATGGCAATTTGGGGGAGAGGCACCATTCATAGGCAGTCCCTCCCCTTTAGGGCGCTGTCTTCCTGGTGAGGCAATAAAGGCAGCTCTCTACTGAGAGACTGGAGGCAGTGCTTTTGAGTTTGGAGTTAGGTGGCAATGCAGGAGAATTTTTTCTTGGTTGGATTTTGGGCCTATTTGGAGGAGCCAGGCAAATCCTGCCTGGTGATCCTGAGCAAGGTTGGGAAGCTGCTTACTAACTAGATGGTTGGAGTTTGCCTCCAGGTTGTTTTTTCAGGTTTTGGACATGTTTTGTGTCAAGAAGCCTGCAAGACCCCTGGGTGTTACATGGGGAGAGGTCATGGGGAAATCTCTCCTTGGGGGCCCAATATAGGGAAGACCTTCCCCTCAGCAACTCCTGGAATACAGGGGAATGGCAGTGACCTGCAGCAGGTGTTTTTTGGTGGTTGGATCAGTTTTTGGGAAAAAGAACTTTTTGGTTAGAAGAGCCAGGAGGAAGAGTTTTTTCCTGTTCCCTTCCTTCCTTCCTGCCCTGAGGAACATTGAGAGCTGTGCGTTCCAGAGTGGATCTCTTCCATCATGAGATTCGAGAGAGAGTGAGAGAGATTGAGAAAGAATTTGCAGAGGAGAGCTCTGAGTAAGACCAAATTGAGACCTATTGAGGACTCCCAATTGGAGTTTTCACCCCCTGGAGAGAGAAGGAAATTTGGACTCTCTGCAGAGACTGTGCTATCTATTTTTGCCAGTTTGGAGAATTTTTTGTTTTTTTTTCGTGCACACACAAGGGTTACCCAGTCCACTTGGGAGCCTCATTTACCCAAGCCCTGGAAGGTGAGTGTTTCCCTGCCCTGGTATTGAGAAACCCATGAACAGATAGAGGAAGGACTGCAATTAACAGAGGTCTGTGTTAATTGTGCTATTTCGTCATCTGATTCACCTTCAGTAAAGTGTTTTTTATTTTGGACACTCAAACAGATTCTCCGAGGTGTTATTTGGCACTAGCAGCACTCACAGCAGAAAAAGATAGACCTCTCCAAGGAAAAAACTATTGCCAAGGCACCCCGGTGACTCTGGGCCCTGAAAGGAGATTTCCTTCCCCCCACCAGCAAAGGATTCAGGCCCTGGGGAAAGAGGCTTGGGTTCGAGCTAGCCCCTGTGATCCAGCCCCCCCAAATAGACAAATTATTGGTGTTAGAACAGCAGCTGGAGATGGGTTACACATGTATGAATAAGCAGGGAGCCTAGGTAAGGGAAAACTAAAATATTCAGCATGATATGGGCTTAGCTCCTGCTAGAATAAACCTGAGGCAGAAGGAAAGGCTCGGCATGAACACAGACCATAGAAACACAGAGAGGAGAGCCAACTGAAAGGCATTCAGCGCCATCTAGTAAATAGTAGAGATGTGAATCGTGTCCTCGATCGTCTTAACGATCGATTTCAGCTGGGAGGGGGAGGGAATCGTATCGTCGCCATTTGGGTGTTTAGAGTATCGTGAAAATCGTTAAAATCGTGAACCGGCACACTAAAACCCTCTAAAACCCACCCCCGACCCTTTAAATTAAATCCCCCACCCTCCCAAACCCCCCCCCAAATGCCTTAAATTACCTGGGGGTCCAGCGGCGGTCCGTAGCTAAATCGGGGGGAAGGGGAGGGCAGGAAAACCGGCACACTAAAACCCCCTAAAACCCACCCCCGACCCTTTAAATTAAATCCCCCACCCTCTCGAACCCCCCCCAAATGCCTTAAATTACCTGGGGGTCCAGCGGCGGTCCATAGCTAAATCGGGGGAAGGGGGAGGGCAGGAAAACCGGCACACTAAAACCCCCTAAAACCCACCCCCGACCCTTTAAATTAAATCCCCCACCCTCCCGAACCCCCCCTCCAATGCCTTAAATTACCTGGGGGTCCAGCGGTGGTCCGGAACGGCCTCCTGCAATTGAATCGTGTTGTCTTCAGCCGGAGCCATTCTGCGCCGCCATTTTGCAAAATGGTGGCGCAAAATGGCAGATAAATCGGGGGAACTGGTATTGTATCGTGGCCCTAACGATTTTTGACGATTTAAAATATATCGGACGATATTTTAAATCGTCAAAAAACGATTCACATCCCTAGTAAATAGCTCATTTGGGAAAGGAAGAGATTTAAAAACCTCATGGTACCAGACTTGGTCCTACAAACATGGAAACATGATGGCAGAAAAAGACGGTATGACCCATTTAGTCTGCCGAATCGCCCCACTAATTTAGCTTTACAATTCCAGTCACTTCCTTAGAGATGCCCTGTGCTTAGCCCCTGCTTTCTTAAATTCAGATACTGTTTTCGTCTCCACCGCCTCCACTGGGAGAAATATTTCCCATGATTACTCCTGAGCCTACCCCCTTTTTACCCTTATCCCATGAGCCCTCATTCTAGAGCTTTCTTTCCGCTGAAAAAGGCTCGCATCCTGTGCATGGAAACCTTGGAGGTATTTAAATGTCTCTATCATATCTCCCCTATCTCACCTTTCCTCTAGGTTGTACATGTTTAAGTCTCTAAGTCTGTCCCCTTATGCTTTAGAACATCTTAATACCTTTCCTAAATTTAAAATTGCTTTCCTTTTGTAGCTCCAGAGGCAAAGAGTTCATAATAAGGGGCACTAGTAGCTAAAAGATCCCTGCGTAGAGCAATCCTTCTCATTTCCTTTGGACCTGAGAGTCTAGCAGCTCTTGTTGTGATGATCGCAAGGCTCTACCCAACACATAAGGCAAAAGGAGGTTGCCAGATACTTTGGCTGCCTTCTGGCCAAAGTTTAAAAACTAGACATAGAATTTTAAACCTAATGTAATTGTTTCAAGCACTACATCACAGGATCATATTTTTTTTGTTTTAATGAGAATTTTGGCAGTCGGGTTTTAAAACAATCGCATATGTTAAGTGAAAAAGTTCTAACCACAATTTTGTCAAATTGCAGTAAGTGACTTTGGTAATACTTTTACATAAGTAACTGAATTTGAACTGAGTTAAAAGAGAAAGTGTTACAGAGAAAATTTCTGACATCACCAAAATTTTACAGCTTCCCCCCCCAAAAAAAAGTTTCTAGTTGTTTTGTGAGGTCTCAAGACTTTTCCATGTTCTGCTCTGTGTGGATTTTTGAGCTTCATATAATTGCTCTCCACCCTACGGCCCATCACTCTTCTCATGACAATGTGAACTACGAGAGGAGTAAAGCACAAAGTCGTATTTCACTCCAGGAGTTTCTCTCTCCATCAAGCACGAACCTGATTGATTGTGAAATCCTTCCAGTCACTTATAAAGTGCTCCAGAGGATTTGTTGGTCTTTAGTTCCACTTCTGCTGAGTTAGTTTATGTCTAGTGGCAGCCTCAGAGCAGGGAAACTTGTTAAGTGTGCAGGATCCTACACTTTAGGGGGGGGACGACCCCAAAACTTTGCAGCAATAAATATTTGTATTATCATCAATATTGTATTAAGAAACCTTCAATGTAGTTTCATGAATAAGGCAAACTAAAGTTGAAAATGTCTGACTTGCTTAATGCTTACAGGTCATCCAAATAAAGCCTCCAAGAGCCCTCAAATAATTCTCCGGCAGTAATGTACAGCTCATCTCCAGTTTGCCCTGCACAACACCAGTGAAACTACAGTAGCTCCTCAAAAAAACTCTCTTCTTTCACTGGATTTTATCTATTGCAGCGCCAAAGGGCTTTACCAAGATCAGCAGAGCTATGTGTTAGGGATATGGGTTAAAGAGTTAATGCCTTTGCCATTTTGCAAGGCATTCAAGCACAGATTAGTTTAACAGAGAAATGGTTCACAGTGATAAAAGTATGGATATGCCACTTATTTTAAATTGTTTTATTCTTTGAATTCTGTTATATTTTATATGGCTTATACTCTGTCTATAGGCAGAAAAGAAATGCTTTAAATAAATAAATCAATAAATAAATATGAGAATACAGTAGAACCCTGCAGTAGTTGGAAACCTACAATAATATTTTGACGAGCTTTCCTTTGTCAATAAGTTTATGACTTATGAGACGTTTCCGAGGATCCATGGCGGGCTTGCAAAACACAATGGCATCATCTTTGTATGCAAGGCACTATAAGGTTTGTTGCACAAGGAAAAGTGAATGAATAAAAATTTGTCGTGTTTAGTATTTAGTGCATCCACTATTCAAAGAGAATAATCTTAATTTTTAAAAATATTTTTTTGTAAACTCTGAATTCAAAGGTTCACTTAAAGTATGATTTTAGAAGCAAATACACTCTGTGCATCCAGATATGTAATTGAACACTACTAACACTCGGTGCACCAATCAGGCACTTTCTTGTCTTTTTCCTCCTTCCTCTGCAACAAATGTCCAGGTGTCCAGAATGCCCCATGACTCCTTACTTTCTGGTCCAGGCTAAAAGCTCAGCTTAGCATTCCCATAACCAACCCTGTCATAGTAACATGGTAGACAACTACAGATAAAGGCCAGTCTGCCCAGGTATTCCGGTCTACATTGCTGCTTATATGATATTGCTCCTTGTTCAATTAAGAAATAAAAAATGCTCAGTGTGTAAATCAGGTGCCAAAATTTGAGGCCCCTAATTTTAAGACAGATTTTCAGTCAAATTTAGGGACCTAAATTTTCAGCAGAAAAATGTTCCTATATTTAGGAAGTTAGGGGCTGATATAAAAAAAAACTGAGCTCTGAAATTTAGGTACATAAGTTAAGTCCTTAAATTAGATGGCTATGTTCAGCTGAACTTAGCATTTTAGGTTTTCAGCTGAAAATTCACCTATATTTAGGGACCTATATTTAGGCCTGCTATTCATTTATCTATATTTATGATCCTAAGTACCCGATTCTCTAAGAGTTTTTTCTATTGACACAAAATGGGAGAAAAGCCTTATTAAAGTAGTTGCCTAGTACAGAAAATC
Organism: Rhinatrema bivittatum; assembly: GCF_901001135.1. Taxonomy (NCBI): domain Eukaryota; kingdom Metazoa; phylum Chordata; class Amphibia; order Gymnophiona; family Rhinatrematidae; genus Rhinatrema; species Rhinatrema bivittatum. The sequence continues at coordinate 62,725,517 of NC_042622.1, forward strand.
TGTGCTAAACTCCAAATTTTTTCCTGTACCTAAATCCGCCCCTATAGTGGCCCATTTTTTAGGATTCCTAAATTTAGGGTCCTACTAGAAGTTGATTTGGGCAACATCCACAACCAAATGATAGTTTATACCCACGGTTCTCAACCTTTTTTCTATTGGGACACCCCTGGCAGATAATGCTTACAGGCATGACGCACTGAACATGACCATCATGGGGCTAAATGTAAACATATACTCTGCATCCACAGGGACACCGCCCCATCCCCAAACAATGCATGCAGAGCAGAACTAGGATATTTCAAATACAACTCGCTATATTAAAAAGATATTCTGATTCTGGTGCTCTCAGTAGCAGAAACACAAACTCTCTTACTAACAGGCGCATTGAAAATACAAAACCTGAAAAAAAAAACCACTTGGCACGTGTGTAGCAAATCTTCCATACCACTGCAACACTAATTCCAAGAACTGAAACAGCAGTAACCCTTCCTATGAAAAGGCAGCAGTACAGCACCAATGCAGGCCCTATTGAGAATGAGAAAACTCAACAAAGAAGATAGATACAATCCCTACCTACTAGTAAAATACCTCACTTCAGTCACACATACAGATCCGACTTTCACCAAATACAGAATAAAAGACCACAAGTTATAAATGTGGAAACAAAGACTGGAATGGAAACCTCAAAAAGCCACTCTGCATGCAGTGCAAAACTGAAGAGCTAGAAACAGAAATACATATCCTCCTACACTAAGCAAAGTAAAAAGATAGAAGAAATGCACATTCCCAAAACTGACATATTATGGATCCTGCACCCCGTCACTCCCCTTCCATGCCTCCATCATCCTTTACTTTTCCCAATTACTCCACTTCAATCATCCACTCAAACTCATATCCCTGCCCAGCATTCCTGACCCCCCCACATCCTCTTCCCTGTGCTCCCTCTCTCTCCCCTGCTTGACTCTCCCTACCCCCTTCATCTCATCTTCCTGCTTCCTCGGCTACCCTGTCCCCCTGTTTCTCATCCCTTCCTGCTCAGCAGCTCCCACACTCCCTCTCCATTCCTCCTTCAACTTCCCAGCATCCCCAAGCTCCTTTTCCCCACCCTCCACAGGGTGAAGAGATCATCAGCAACATCGCTCCCAGACTCAGCAGGGGAAGATAAAGTTTGTGTCCCATCAGGCCCAAAACAGCAGGAGCTGGCAATGTCTCCCTCTGATCTGGGTGAAGGAGGAAACTGCCTCCCACTGGGCCAGAAAGAGGAGAAGGAAGTGGGAGTAGCCTCCCATCAGGCCCAATGTAAGAGAAGTCAACCAACTCCCACCCGGGCTGATAAGGAGACAGCAGCCTGCGACTCACCTCCCAGGACCTCGCGACACACGTTTATACAACTAGACTAAAAGATTAAAGCAGTTGTATGAATAGATTAAAAAAAAAAAAAAAAGAGACAAAATCTGTCCCTGGGGCACGCCACAATCCAAAATCCAGGAATCTGAAAACAAACCTGAAACCAAGAGCAATTCTTTGGTTACCAGTTTGCCCAGGGAAGCATTAGGTTCATTAGGTTAGTGGATGGAGGGGGGGGGGGGGGGGGGGAGGACCCATTCAAATTCAGTTCCTTCCTTTGAGGGGCCTGGACATGGCCGACCCCCTAGGAGGCTTTCTAACAGCTTTCTCCTGGGAGTCTGGAGGCAGTCATGTATAATTTTGGGAGAGCTCGGATATGGTAGGCACTTGCCTTTTGTTGCATTTCCAGGCCCAATCGGAGGGAACAGGCTAACCCGGCCTGGGAATCCTGACCAGGGTCAGTAGAGTGACCCTGTCTAATCCCTAGCTGGTTTGGATATCCCTCCGGGTTATTTTCGGGATTTAAAGCTTTTCATTGTAGGAGGCTCACTGGACACCTGGGCCTTTCTTCTATTCAGGGCATGGGGAACCCTGTGTTCGGGATGCCCAGGGATAAGGAAGACCTGCCCATCCGAGGTGATGACCCTCTATTAAGGATAATTCTGGTATTATCTTCGGTTAAGGGAAAAGGACATTAAGTTGAAACATCCAGGAGGAAGATTTTTGGCTGCCCCCTTCCTACCTGCAGTGGAGCAAGGTAAGAGAACCTGTTTCCAGGGATCCCTCCCATAAGGGATCCAGAGGAGAGTGAGAGACTGAGATAAACCTAAAGGAGGGAAGAACCTGCTAACCGTGAGTAGCAGAACTGTAAGAATTTCAGAGCTCGTCCATCACCCCTCGGGCAGAGGAAAGAGATTGTTCTCTGTGCAAAGACAGGGTTTTTTTTTGTCCATCCATGTAAGGGATTTGCCTGCCCAGCTTAAAGGTTGCCCTGCCCATTGGGACCTCCACCTCACCTAACTCAGGAGGGTGGTAGGATCCCTTGCCTATTTCAAGATCCCTGCACAGACAGAGGTGAATACTGTAATTGAGAGATGAAAGACTGTAATGCTGGAAGCATATTTATTGTTCCACCTGCAACTATCTTATTCAGTAAATTAAAGTTTGGACACTAACACGGTGCATCTAGCTTCTTTATTTAGGCACAGAGCACTCACAAAAAAGAGAGACTCCCCCTTTCCCAGGGATAACCAATAGGATGTCAGCTACCCCTGCACTGGGACTGGAAAAGGAACCCTTTTCTCCCAAGCCAAAGGATCCACATCCTGGGGAAAGGGGCACAGAAAAGAGCCAGTAAGGGTTCCTGCCCCAAAGAACTTACAAATAAGTTTATGGCCTCACCCATGCAGGACAGGCACATCGGGGTGGGGGTTATGAACCTTTCATACATCTACCCCTCCCAGACCTAATTCTCTTAGCTGATCCAATGACGATTTATGATTCATTGCGTCAAAGGCAAAAGATAAACCAAGCAGGACTAATAAGCCACTACCGCCTTTATCCATATGTTTGAGATGACCATCTATCAATGTCACTGGGACTGTCTCACCACTATGTTGAGTCTAAAGCTTGAGAGGAAAGTCTGAGATCATCCCAGAAGTTTTTAATGATTCCTGGGTCATCAGAAGCACATCTAGTCAGTGCTACAGAGCAGATCTTTTCCATGGCTTCCCTAAATTGTGTAATTCTCTTCCAGAGGATAACTATTTCCAAAAATATTATTTGACATAAGACCTGGTTATCCAGGACGTATTAGCCTAAGTGTGAAATGCAGATGAGGGTTAGGTGTTTGTAAATTTAGCAAGAAGAAATCCAAGTTATTTTAGGTCTTGTTATGTTGGTATATAATCAACAGAAGCCTAATTTTTCGAATAATGTTTTGTACTGCATTTTATATGTTTTTGATAAATCTGTATAACCCTTTTTCTTTGAAGGGGCATATCCTTCAGGACACACAAAAATAATTTCTCTCTCTAGGGACTGTCTTCAATGCCACTTGTCCCCTCCAGTTGATTGTACCCCAGGGGTGAGACCTTTCTGTAGGGGGAAGCTACTGCTTGAGGCCCAGGTGGTGAGTCGTTTCCCTTATCAGTGTGTAGGCATCTTTGTAGTGATGCTTGTCTGGGACATAAGATGGAGCAGGACACAGAGCTGGGTATTCAAAATAATATGGTTTACTGCTGGGCCAGTGCAAGGGTATTAGGCACCCTAGGCAAACCTTACAGCCTGGTGCCCCCTCCCCCCACTTCCCCATACACAATTTTAAATTATGCATTTAAAACAACATATTTTACAAGTAAAATGACATTCTGAGGTAAAATTAATATACACGTTGTTGTGATAATTTCATGCACTGTTGTAATGCCAACAAGAAAACTTTGCATCTTGGAATTCATATGGCATCATACCTATTGTGATATGTTTTGGCATGGTCCTCCCATATCAGCACAGTACTATCTGCCAACACTCAAAGAATAACAACCCTGCCTATGAAAAAGAATACCACAAATATTACACCAGAATCTAAAATATCAATACACCTCCGTCCCCCACCCTACTCGTAACCAAGTCATATTGTACATATTGTATATAGGCTATATGCCACTTCTATATACCCACATTTAATATTTAATTTTAATTTTATCCATATGTTACAATGTTCCTTATATTAATTGTTTAATCAACTGTTATCTTGTTACAATGTAAAAATAGGGCAGTTCCGGCTCTATTCAACCTGTTATCTGGAAACCGATGTGATATCTCGATCGAATGTCGGTATACAAAAGAAATAAATAATAAATAATAATAATATCAGGAAAACAGAAGAGGCCAAGCTACTACAGATCCCTACAGAGAAACCACATTCTAAAAGAATGCTTCATCTCAGACTTTGAATGCAGAACACAAACCCTCACCAAATCCAGAATAAAGCCACAAAAAGTATAAATAGAAATATGCAGACAAAAATTGAATTGTAAAACGCATCACGCCAGATTCTATACAGTGCAACAATGGAAAAACAAAAATTTCACCATTCCTCATGAAACAATCAAAATCAAGATATATAAATCATTAATCATAATAGTAAAATCATACTAATAAAACAATTTCAAAACAGCTGATAAATAGAATATCCAATAAAGACTCATGCAAATTTTGAAAGCTTTACCAAACATCAATAAAATATTTCAAAACAGCAGACACATCACATACTACCCAATAATTAAAATGGGAGTCAATCAAGAAAAATGAACTTAAAAAGCCACCTTTACTTACCCTCTCCAGCAGTTCTCCTACTCCTTTCCCTTGCAGGCTACACCAGAAGCAGCAATAGCTGCTGAAGCTGTCCTCACGGTCCTCTTCCTTAGGGACCACAACCAGTCTCTTCTCTCTCTCACACACACACACCAGTCACACCCTCAGGAACAGTTTCTGTTTCTCACACACCAATCATATCCCCAACCAGTCTCTCTCTCGCTCTCTCACACACAAGTACAGACATACCAGTCATCTCCCTGATCAGTCTTTCTCACACATACACACGTCACATCTCTGGCCAGTCTCTCTCAATCACACAATGCTCTCGCTCTCTCTTACACACAGGCTTTCGATCACACACATGCCCCCTCTCTCTCAGAGCTACAGCCAGCCAAAAACATGCTCCATCTCTCTCTCGCACACATACATTGACACACACAAGCACCCTCCTTGACTCACATATACACTACACACATACAGAATCACCCTCCCTGTCTCACATACATGCCACACACACACAGAAGCACCCTCTCTGCCTCACACCACACACACACAGAAGCACCCTCCCTGCCTCACATACATGCCATACACACACACAGAAGCACCCTCCCTACCTCACATACACACCACACAGACACAGAAGCACCCTCTCTGTCTCACATACACACACACAAAAAGGCCCCCAGCTGAACAGCTCTTCTTCAGCCCACTGGCCTGGTCTCCAGCGGCAGCTAGCAGCGCCGGTCTGGTCTCCGGCAGTGGCTAGCAGCGCCAATCTTCATTTCTTTGGCCCCGCCAGCCTGGTCTCTGGCAGCAGCTAGCAGCGCCAGTCTTCTTTTCTGCGGCGGCTAGCAGCGCCGGTTTTCTTTTCTGTGGCCCCCACTGGCCTGGTCTCTGGCAGCAGCTAGCAGAGACGGTCTTTTATTTCTTCGGCCCCCACCAGCTGCGAGTAGCACGCGACACACCAGTTGAAAATTGCTGGCCTAGGTCCTGCAGCTGCCACCAGTGTCGTGAATCGGGACAACATTTTCTCACAATTCTGAGCAGGTCCCATGGAAGCAGTAGGTGGCTGCTGGGTTGCCCTTAAACCTGTGGCACCCTAGTTCACCTAGTGCTTTCACCAGCCCTGGTTTACTGATTGGTTCCAAAATGTAATCAATATCCAACTTGAAAAATAACTGAAAGTACAGCTGTACAGCTGGATGTATACTTGCTCTTTGGACGTCCTCTGACTCAGGTTTCTGGGGTTGAGTCCTAACAGTTCTACACTGAGAGGTGAATTTTAAAAGCCTGGTATGTGCATTAATTAATTAATTAATTAATTAAATTAATTTAAATAAATTAATTAAAATCCACTCAAGGCTCACGCGCTTGAGTGGATTTTAAAGTTGCCCGGATTACGTGCATATCTCCCACTGTGGGTAATTTTCAAAAGGAGTTACATTCGTAAATGTAGCTACTATTGTAGCAATTTTCAAAAACCATTTACTCAAGTAAAGTGCACTTATGTGAGTAAATCCTATAGACAAGTCAATGGCATATTTTGTAGCAATTTTCAAAAACCCACTTACTCAAGTAAAGTGAATTTACTCCAGTAAACCTGGTTTTTACTCGAGTAAATGCATTTTAAAATCAGGCCCACAGTGCGCACATTTCCAAAGTTTTAAAAAAGGGGCGGGGTGTGGATGTGGTCTGTGGTGGGCATGGGCATGGGCATTTTGGGGTGTGAACCAAAGATGTATATGTAAATACTTATGTGCCCCAGCGCACGCTGAGGTCCCCTGCTGTGTAACTTTACTTCTGCTATGGATGATGTGTAAGTTAAAAATTAAAGAAAACTAGATACATCTGCGGGGTTTTAAGGGTCGGGGCTAACTGGGGGAGTGAAGGCTTTTAAACTAGGAGAGTTTGGAGGTCCTCTCTCTTAACCGGGCAAACTGGGGATGAACTGGTAAAACTGGGAATACTGTTGGCATGCACCCCTTTTAAAATCCAATGATTTAAGAGGTAGAGAGGATTTGCACACACATATGTGCGCGCCCACTTAAAATTTGGTGCACCTATGCATGCGGCCAGACTATTTTATATCACGTAAAATGGAATTGTCCCTGGGAGCAGGCCGACATATGCATGCAAACGTGCACTGGTTTGAAAGTTACCATTCCTGTGTACAACTGCCCCAGTCTCTGGGAAATTCCTTTCCTGAGTGGGAATCCCTTTAGAGCATGGAAAAATCCTACCCGAGTTCCCAGCCAAGATCTGCTACCCAGCCTGTGCTCATGACCCAGGTGGGAAGATCCAGTGGAGGGTCTTCAATTCTGTTCTCTTTTCTTCCACTTTGCTCCTTTTTTTTGGACCTCTCAGAAGGAAAGGTCTAGGCTGACAAAAATCAGAAACACTGCCCAATCTCCAAAAGGAGGAGAGGGTGACAAAATTACCTTCTCTCAACAAAAAGAGAACTCCTTTACTAAAATGTCCAAAAACCTTCCGGGGTGAGGCTGTCACTGCAGCTCTTCTTTGTTCTAGAAGGATACTGACAGATCTTCAGTGACCTGGCCTCCGGATTCGGGGTATGGCCATCTCCAGGAGAAACAGGCTGCAATCCAGCAAAAACAACTCTTTTAAAGTAGTCAAAAATCCTAACAAAATCTCTTTCTCTATCTTGAGGTGTATCCAACCTGGCAGGCCGTACACAGGAGAGAATATCCTCCAAAAATTAAGTGAGGAATGTAGGCTTCACTAAAAAGAAACCACTTCAAAAGAGCTCATCTCCCTACAAAATCCCAACTCAAATGCCACACCTTCTCTTAATCCTAGCCCCCTACTTATAGTATAAGGACCACCCACTCAGGCAGTCTCTGGAGGAGGTGGCTGAACTGTGGTATTCCTTCTAGGTGGTTGGTGGGATACTAGGGACATCTATTGGCTAACCCAGATGTGTGCCACATATGTAAATCACTTTGAGCTGTTTTTGGACTGAGGTGCTGTATAAATCTAATCAATCAATCAATAAATAAACCTAGCAATACTGCAGGCTGTGGGGTAACCAGGTTGGTACTAGCAATCTTCAATGCCCAAGAAATCAAGTGGATTAATCTTGGGTATTGTCCAGCAAGGTGAGACGAAGAAAAGAAGGAGCAATAAAGGAAGCAAAATCTAGTGATTCTGCAGGCCACAGGGTAGTTGGTTTGGAAACAGCAGGTTAAAACTTATCAGAAACCAATTGAATTGATGCCGGCAGATTGCTGATGGCCAGGTGTCATCCAACAAGGCAATAAGGAGAATGCAAGGAGAATGTGAAGGAAGTATAACCTAGAAGCATTGGTAATACATGGGAGGGGGTGTTAGATTAAGTATGGGAACTTTAATACTTATCTACCCAGGATGGTAGAGGACCAATGAAGAAGACAACAAAACGTGACTTGGAGTAGGAACAATATCTCATGGCTGGAAATTGGGATATATACTTAGCAGTGTAGATCAGAATCACTGGACAGATTGGACAGGTCAGTTGGTCTTTATCTGCTGTAATCTACTATGTTACTATGTAAGTGAAGATTGAATAAAAATAAAGGGCTAGATTTTAAAAGCCCTGCGCACGTAAATCCTCCCGGATTTACACGCGCCAGCGCGCCTATTTTGCATAGGCCGCCGGCGTGCGCAAAGCCCCGGGACGCGCGTAAGTCCCGGGGCTTTGTAAAAGGGGCGGGAGGGGGCATGTCTGGGGGTCAGGGGGCGGTCCGGGGGCATGGCGACGGTTCGGGGGCGGGCCGGGAGGGCGGTCCCGAGTCCCCCGGCACTGTAGCCTGTGCCGGGGGATGCGAGGCGGCGCTCGCAAGTTACGCCTGCTTCAAGCAGGCGTAACTTGCCCAACAAAGGTGGGGGGGGGGGGGGATTTAGGTAGGGCCGGGGGGTGGGTTAGGTAGGGGAAGGGAGGAGAAGGTGGGGGGACGTGGAAGGAAAGTTCCCTCCGAGGCCGCTCTGATTTCAGAGCGGCCTCGGAGGGAACGGAGGCAGGCTGCGCCTCGGTAGACATAATTAAAAGGGAGAAGAGATTTAGTGAAGAGGAGGATCAAAACAAATAATTTTGTATGGAATTCATGTTAGAAAGAATGGTGAATGATCAAAGAGAAAAGGCAAGGCTATAAGGAATGTTGGTAAAATATAAGAATTTTCTGATTACACTTTAATTTACAAATAAGGGAGGAGGAATAGCCTAGTGGTTAGAGCAGTGGACTATGAACCAGGAGACCAGGGTTCGAGTCCTGCTGTCGCTCCTTGTGACCTTGGGCAAGTCACTTTACCCTCCATTGCCTCAGGTACAAAAACTTAGATTGTAAGCTCTCTGGGGATAGAGAAATACCTACAGTACCTGAATGTAAACCGGTGTGATATCTCGATTGAGATCAAATGTCAGTATATAAAAATAATAAATAATGCAAAATCATGCATTTGGGGTGCAGAAATCCTAAGAGCCAAATATTGTTCTGAAGGGAAAGAGCTACCAAACAGGAAAGAGACCTTGTAGTCAACATCTCTGATGTCCTGAAGATAGCCAAGCAGTGTGACAAAGTAGTTGGGAAAGCCAAATATATTCTTGGGTGCGTAAATAGAAGAAAGCCTAATAGAATGAGAGAACTATTTGAATCCTTCTACAGGTCTCTGGTGAGACCCCCACCTTCAGCACTGTGTGCTGTTCCAGAAACCGCATCTACAAAAGAAAACTGATAAAGTGGAAGCAATGCCGAGGAGGCACATCAAAATGGTGCATAGAGAGACTGAAGGCGCTACAGATGCACTCTCTAAATTAAAGAACAGAAAGGAGAGATGATGCAAACATTCAAATATCTAGTAAGCACCCTTAAGGTTTCAGAATATAGCATTTTCCAAAGAATGAAAGGTTCAAGAATAGGAGATCATCAGGGTGTGGCAAGCAGGGCAGCCGCTCTGGGCACAGCCCAAGGAGTACAGAATGGGGGTAGGGCACTTCAACGTTCAACTGATAATTATCAACTAAATCTAGAAAGATATTTATTTTCTTGTGTAAATGTTGCCCCCCTCCCAGGAACACCCCTGGCCCGCCCTTTTTTACATATGTAAATTTACTCACGGACCTTGACTTATGAGTGTATGTTGAGGTTTTTAAAACAGCTAATACTCGTGTATATGCTATTTTACACACATAAGTGCTCTCTTTTACATGCACAATTTTTGAAAATTTGTCATATAAGGAAAACCTTTTCACTATCTTTTCACATAGAGGTCCAGCTTGTGTACTGGTAGCATGGATTTTTTTCTCCCAACACGCTTTATTTTTCACTTATCTATCTATCTTAGGCATCCATTTGTCATTTGGATGACCAAGTTCCCAGTTTTTCAAGATTCTTCTACAGTTTATACACAATTAGCTTTTGTTTTAACTATCTAACACAGTTTAGTATTAACTGAAAATTTTGCAACCACACTGATTACTCCGGTTTGTTTTAGATCATTTATAAACAAATTGAATAGTACTGGGCCTAATGCTGACTCTTGGGGCACTCTGCTGTGTACCCATTTCCAGGCTGAGAACTGGCCATTGAATCCCACTTGCGGCCTCCTTTCTCTTAACCAATCACTGCTTCATGAACATATGTTGCCCTACCTCATAGCTTATCAGTTTCCACAATAATTTCTCATGTGTGACTTGGGTCAAATTTATTTTTAAAATGCGGATACACAATGTCAACTGGTTTACCAGCATCCATGTGCCCAGATAAATTGTTAGAGATTTGTAAGACATGACTTGCCCTCCCAAAATCCATATTGGCTATCCCTACTTATACTATTTCCTTTTATGTGCTTAATGATTTTGTTCTTTATAATTCTCTCCACCATCCTAGCCGGTATTGGTGTCAGGCTTAAAGGACTATAATTTCCCAGTGCGCCCCCCTTCCAGAGCCTTTTTTAAAAACTGGAGTCACATTGGCCACCTTTCAGTCCTCTGGTATAGCAGCCATCACTAGTAATAAATTGCAAATTAGTATAAGCACGTCTGCAAGTTTTAGTTTTGGTTCTTTTAGAACTCTGGAGTGGATTCTGTCTGGCTCTGGGATCTTGTTACTGTTTAGCCTATCTATACAGTGAAAAGTCTGCAGGGGTGGATATAATCCACTCCAGAATTACAACTAGAAACTGCAGACATACTTATGATTTGCAATTTGTCACTAGTAACGGCTGCTGTACCAGAGGACTGAAAGATGGCCAATGTGACTCCAATTTTTAAGAAGAGCTCCAACGGGCACCTGAGAAATTATAGACCTGTAAGCCTGACATCAATACTGGGTAAGATGGTGGAGACAATTATCAAGAACAAAATCGTTAAGCGCATATAAAAATATAGAGCTCAGCTCAGCACATAAAAATGCAGTGTAAATGAGAGCTGCCAGCAGCTTAACACAATAATCCTCTGAAAATGAGTTAGTGACCACCACACTACTATGACCAGGACACCGTGAAGGTCACAGTTCATCATACCATTGTCCCCATTGCCATCTAATCAATACCACAAGGAGCCGCATAGATTGTCATTCCACATACAATAAAGTAATGTGCTTCTGTCTTCTTCCTAGTATGTGTGCTTTGTAAAGCATTCATTTCCCTTACAGCCACAGCCTCTTAACGAAGCAGAGACAAAACACTGATCACCAGCAGAAGTTTGAGAGTCTTCAGCATGCCACTGAGTTTTCTGACCTCCAGTGCACCCTGACAATGGCTGACAATCACATCAGGATTTATTAAACACTGTCAACCTAATTATATCAGTAACTGCATGAGGGCAAATAACAGATGAAGCCTGATATTTATTGATGTCTGTTGCCGCCAGGCATCAGATGATTCTCAGCCACCTAATCCCCTGCCTGTCTATTTTTACGTCAATGCTTGCAACACCAGTTGAGTCCCACTGAATTAAAAATTAATTCAGTTCTTTCTATTAATAGGTACAAAAAATATAAGTTCTAGTATACCAGATGCTATCAAGGGGAGAAAGGTCACCTGTTTAGACTGTGCTACTAATCAGCAGAATTTCATTTGGATGGTGCCTTTACCCAGAATGCTGTACAATTTTATTAATGATGGAATGAGAACTTTCCTGAGCTTAATTAGATTCTTTCTTCAGGGGAATTTTACCTGTTCCAGACAGTACAACCCATGATGCAAGTCAGTCATGGCACTGGAATTAAAATCTCTACTATTACAAAAGAAACTGTAAATAAAGCGTAGTATGATCGCTGTGTTAAAAGTACCATCAAAATTTTGATGTCCACAGAAGAGACAGTACCTTAGCTTGTTACATCTCGTTCAAGATGGCATCCTCAGCAATAAGTTGTAATACTGAGCATAACAATTCTCCTTACTGTGCTGTCAGCTCTCCTTTGTGAAGCACTGAATAGGTCCAATTTCCTTGAGGGGATTGTGGTATCGCTGTGCTTTATGCACAGCAGAATAACTGTATATCACAACATGTAGCATCTTATAGTAGAGTTGTAGATCTACCCTAGATAACATCATAGAATTTCAAAGTTTGTAAGCAGAGAGTAATTATACGTTGAAGATTTCATAAGCTATTTGTACACTGTCACGAAATCACTTCTTTCTTTCCATGTGTAATTGGTGTGCAGGGTTGAGTTTACGATCTCAGCTCTCACCTCCACATGAGCATATTGCTACTGTCTTTTATAATCTTGGGCACAAGCCCTAACTGACAAACAATGAAAAACATCAGAGGAGGAAATATGAAATTCTATACAATCAATTTCTTTAAATAAATTTCATCATCACATCAGTTACATAACTCTGAATTTCTGATCTCAATAACTTCTAACAGTGCAGTAAAATGTGAAACAGCAGTAAGCCCCTGTAGGGCAGGTGCAAGTCAAAGACCTTCTTCATGACGAAGGAAAGGTGGGCTTATATGTATACAGGAGGGTGACAGCTCATGTAGCATATTTTTCCAGCACTATATAACTTTAGCCATGCTTCTGAATATACTAGATTAAGGTTATCTAGGTAAGGTTAAGTAAAAAAACCAAAAACCAAAACTTGCCATTCTTGCAAGACCAATCCCCCGCCACTCAAAATAATTACAAAAAATATCAGGCATAGTGCCTGTTCCCCGCCCCCCCCCCCCACCCCCCCAACCTCCAGAAAAGTTGCAGGCCATAACTGTCTGAAAGCCCCCTCTCTGCCTCCAATATGAAAACCGAAGGCCTCATTCCAGGCCCTCTCCTGCCCCTACCCGGAACCTCCCCAAAATTCATCAGAATTCATCAGAAATGCAGTTGATTCTTATCACCTGTACATGAGAGTGCCATTTTCAAACTGTGAAAGAAGGGGGCGACAGCAGTCATAGGGCCTGATTTTAAAAAGCATCTACTTGAGTAAAACTGTGTTTTACACATGTAAATGCACTTTACTTGAGTAAGTGGGCTTTTGAAAATTACTACAATATCTGCCATTGAATTGTCCATAGGATTTGCTCGTATAAGTGCACTTTAGTCAAATAAATAGCTTTTGAAAATTGCTACAACAGTAGTTACATTTATGCGCTTAACTCCTTTTGAAAATTACCCCTATGGATAGCAGTCAGTGGTATACAGTATTGCTCTGACATCAACGCTGGATGCTGTTGGGAGCAGAAAGAATCTACTATGCTCCCAGTGGCCTTGAAGTATTTTGGGGATTACAGGTGAAGCTTTGTAAGGGAGTAAGAGCTCTGGGTGGTGTCACATGCAGGAGAGGCTCTGGAGCAGGGACTGTGATTTTTATATCTATAAGAACATAAGAAAATGCCATACTAGGTCAGACCAAGAGTCCATGAAGCCCAGCATCCTGTTTCCAACAGTGGCCAATCCAGGCTACAAGTACCTAGCAAGTACCAAAACACTAAGTAGATCCCATGCTAACGGGGGCAGGACTGACATCACTATGGCCCCAGGGCCAGTGCAACCATTAGGCTGGACTAGGTAGTCGCCTAGGGCAGCGTCAGTAGGTGGGGCGCCGCCAGGGTACACGAGAGTGCCATTTTCAAACTGTGAAAGAAGGGGCGACAGCAGTCATGGAGTGCTCACTAGGTTTGTGAGACATGGTGTATGAGTGAGAGAGAGAAAGAGAACTGTAAGAGAGTGATCATAACTTTATATAACTACCACTGTTAGAGGGCACATTCAGTTCAGGGTAGGTTTAGGGAGGGCAGTGTTACATTGGTCTGCCTCGGGCGCTACAGACCCTTGCACCGGCCCTGTATGGCCCACAACTTATTTTAATTCTTTTGGGGGGGGGGGGGGGGTGAGGGAGGGAGTGAAGTCAAGCACAATGCCCCAATATTTTCTGAATTATTTTAGTGGGTGGGGGATCTGCCCTGATCACCTGGCAGGCTGTTTTCTTGTACACAGTCAGCTATGTGTTTAATATAACTGGTTAAGTTTAAAGTTATCTAGGTTTATGAACCCAGAGAACTTTAGACCCTCTCTGAACATGAGCAGATGTGCCAGGTAGTACTAATATTCAGTGCTACTTGGTTAAGTTGAAGCCCTGACCCCAGACTGCCTCTTTTTTATCCAGATATGTTTTAGCTAGCTAAAACTTATCCATTTAATGGTGAAGTCCCAAACTTACAGTCATTCATCAAAATGCGTTATGGCGTTAATGCACACGATAACGCGTTAACGCATGCGTTAACGTCATAATGCATGTGATAATCGTACTATCGCATGGTGGAAATGCAAATGTTTGGAAGGGGTGGGATTAGGGAGGGATTTGGGCAGGATTAATGAAAATGAGGGGCAATATTGCAACGTGCAATAGCATAATGCATGCTATCACACGGTTTTAATGCTGGAAATAACTATCCTTTTTTTTCCTGGCATTAGCTGTGTGAAATGCCTGAAATGGCCATAACGCAATTCGCAATAAATTTTGCAAATTGCATTTTGGCCATTTCTGGGCTTGGGAGGAAGAGAGAAGTGAAGAGAGAGAAAGAGAGCCTCTAGAGAGGCCTTTACAGTCTTCAACTATTTATATCTCTATAGGAGGGCTAGCTAGTAGCTCGAGGTGAGGTGTTGGTGGTGGTTTAGGGTTTAGGGGCCAGTTTTACATGCAGAGTAAGACGTACGAACAGCACCGTATACCTCAGTGAAGATTTGAAGCCATTTGGATTTAGGAAAGTCTCACAAAGATGAGATTTCTACTAAGTTATCTCGGACTAGCTTGATGGCATCCTGTTACAGAGTTCATCAAGCTAGGGTGAGAGAACATTGTAGAAATCTCATCTTTGTGAGACTTTCCTCACTCCAGATGACGTCAAATCTTCTCTGAGGTGTACTGTGTTGTTCGTATGTCTCACTCTGCAAGTAAAACTGGCCCCTAAACTATAAACCACCACTAACACCTCACCTCGAGCTATTAGCTGGCCCTCCTATAGAGATATAAATAGTCTCTCTCTCTCTCTCTCTCTCTCTCTCTCTCTCTCTCTCTCTCTCCTGCAAAATAGAAGTATTGCAGGTTGTGATACTACCTATGCAAAGTGCTATGTTACTGCATGGTAGAGATGTGTATCGTGTGATCGATCATCTTAACGATCGATTTCGGCTGGGGGGGGAGGGAATCGGATCGTCGCGGTTTTGTGTTTTAAAATATTGTGTAAATCATAAATCGGGGGAGGGCGGGAAAACCGGCACACTAAAACATCCCTAAAACCCACCCCGACCCTTTAAAATAAATCCCCCACCCTCCCGAACCCCCCCAAAATGTCTTAAATTACCTGGGGTCCAGTGGGGGGGTCCCGTTGTGATCTTCCACTCTCGGGCGTCGGGTGCGTTGATAGAAAATGGCGCCGGCGCTACCTTTGACAGGGCAAAGGTAGCGCCGGCACCATTTTGGTTCCTGTTCCCCGACGTCACGAGCGTAGGAGATCGCTCCCGGACCCCCGCTGGACCCCCAGGGACTTTTGGCCAGCTTGGGGGGGCCTCCTGACCCCCCACAAGACTTGCCAAAAGTCCAGCGAGGGTCCGGGAACGACCTCCTGCACTCGAATCGTATTGCCGTACGGCCGGCACCATTTTGCTGTACGGCAATATGGCCGGCGCCATTTTGCTTAAAATGGCCGGCCATATTGCCGTACATCAAAATGGCGCCGGCCGGACGGCAACACGATTCGAGTACAGGAGGTCATTCCCGGACCCCCGCTGGACTTTTGGCAAGTCTTGTGGGGGTCAGGAGGCCCCCCCAAGCTGGCCAAAAGTCCCTGGGGGTCCCTGGGGGTCCGGGAGCGATCTCCTATGCTCGTGACGTCGGAGAACAGGAACCAAAATGGCGCCGGCGCTACCTTTGCCCTGTCATATGACAGGGCAAAGGTAGCACTGGCGCCATTTTCTATCCACGCGCCCGACGCCCGAGAGTGGAAGATCACAACGGGACCCCCCCACTGAACCCCAGGTAATTTAAGACATTTTGAGGGGGTTCGGGAGGGTGGGGGATTTATTTTAAAGGGTCGGGGTGGGTTTTAGGGATGTTTTAGTGTGCCGGTTTTCCCGGCCTCCCCCTTCCCCCGATTTACGATTTTTGACGATAAATCGGGGGAATTCCTATTAAATATCGCCTCTAATGATTTTTGATGATTTAAAATATATCAGACGATATTTTAAATCGTCAAAAAACGATTCACATCCCTACTGCATGGTGCAATAATTCTAAACATTCCCCTTTCTCTACCATAGGTGTTAAAGTATTATAGCATTCTGATGAATCTAGGGATTAGCTAGATAAATCCTTTGAATATGGCCCTCTAGGTGTCCTTACAGTTGGCAGGGGCATGTTACATGGTAAGGTGAATCATGCAATATCCCATAACTACTAGAGGTACATTTTCCTACAAGACCAATAGCATCAAACTGTGTGTTAGTGCAAAAATGTAAATCATGCATTTATAGTGGAAAAGTACACTGGTCACTTATCAGTTAGAAGGACAATAACTGACAACCACTAAGCAGGACAGGAAAGGGTGATCTCTGTATTTTAGGGATGTGCATTTGTTTTAAACAAATAGGGAAAATACAACGAGCAAGTCCATTTTTGTTTTGTTTGTGGCCCTCAAAATGAATGGAAGAGTCCCACAAATTTTAAACATTTTTTTTGTCTCATTTAAGAACATAAGAAATTGTCATGCTGGGTCAGACCAAGGGTCCATCAAGCCCAGCATCCTGTTTCCAACAGAGGCCAAACCAGGCTACAAGAACCTGGCAAATAACCAAACATTAAGAAGATCCATGCTACTGTTGCCAGTAATAGAGGCCATTCCCTAAGTCAACTTGATTAATAGTAGTTAATGGACTTCTCCTCCAAGAACCTATCCAATCCTTTTTTAAACCCAGCTACAATAACTGCACTAACCAGATCCTCTGGCAACAAATTCCAGAGCTTATTTGTACATTGAATGAACAAGAATTTTCTCTGATTAGTCTTAAATGTGCTACTTTCTAACTTCATGGAGTGCCCCCTAGTCCTTCTATTATCCGAAAGTGTGAATAACTGATTCACATATACTTGTTCAAGACCCATTCAGATTTATGACCCATTCAAGTCTATGGCTGTGCTGTGAGTGCAGGTAGCTATATCAACCAACTGTCGCCTGTGTGACACAACATCCTCCAGGGAACCTTGCCAAGACAAGTTGGCAAGGAGCCAGGAAGGAAGTAAAATCAAGTGAAGCATCTTTTAAACTAGCCTATAGCTGCCATCTGGATCAAATACTTTGATGTCCTCCCACTGAAAGGTCTGAACATGTGCAAGAAAATTGCCATTTTCTCTCTAGCAGTAGGTAGAGAAGGATCTGGTTTTGAGAAGCTCCCTGAAAGTTCAAAAAAAAGCTTTAAAAATGTAGGCTTTGGCATTGGTAAAGGTCTGTTTCTGATCTTCTCTATTGCAGTGATGTCAGTCACTGTATAAAAAAGATAGAGGCAGTGTCACTTTGCTTTCTCTATTCATAGAGAGAGGGTAGGAATGTGGAGATTGAAGTAGTGCTTTTATCTCTGAGTTCTAGTGCAGTGCAGTGAGGTTATCACATTGACAAGTGAATATTGAAAAGGGTCTTGCAGACTGGCAGCTTTGTTTATTCAGTTTAACTTTCTAAGATGTTTTCTGAGTGTGGAAATGGAGTCATTCAGCAGTGCATAGCACACATATACATTACCTATGTGTCTCTAATGTATGTGTGTGTGACAGACATTTGTGCACACAGAGTGATACTGTCAGTGGTGATACAATATTTATAAATAAATTCATTTGTTATATTGAAATTTCCTGCAGACCCTTCAAATTCTATCATGTAACTAGAGAAACAGGCAGAGGAGGGAATGATAACCTTGATAGGGGTACAGAATTTGCTACAGTGCAGGCCAGTCTATTAGTAGCAGCAGCGAGAAAAAAGGCAATTTTGCCCCTAAACTGAAAAGATACTTTCTTGGCCACAGAATGGCAGGAGTAGAAGGCAGCTCAAGGCAAAAGCAAAAGGAATTTGGAGAGCATGTACCACTGCTGCCTGTTTCTTTCCCTCTTATTTAGAACAGAAGGAAAAAGCAGGAGAGCCATCCAAGGTTGGCAGTTTCAGAGCAATACAATGGACTGGGATAGCAGAAGTGCAACAGCCAAAACCAGCAACAGACTCCTCTTCATTGGTTACTGCTTCTGAGGCAATGGAGGCAGTATTTTCAACAACTGATTCTGAGGAAGAAACTTGTCTGGGATTCCTTGAATCAGAAATTGAAGAGCTAGTAGTTGAAGAAAATTTGGAAGATATATTCATTAGCCTTTTAGTCTCCAGTGTGGTGATGGTAGAAATAGATGATACAGAGAGGAACCCTGAGGAAGAACAGGTAGCTAAGGTAAAGAGCATGAGTGATGCCCCTGGAATTTTTCCTCAGGATCTACTCTTAACCTCAACTCCAGTGCTAGCATCATCCCCCAAGGATGTAGAGAAGAGGTCATGGACGACATCCCTGCTCTGGAGACATATTAAAGTAAGGGAGGACCTATATCTTGCTCAGTGTATTTACTGTAGTAAGTTGAGGGAAGCAAGTGGGGCATCTGACAAATGCTGGTATGCAGCATCACTTGTAGAAGCAGCACCTGCTAGCATTGGCTTCAGGGGACAGTGGCCATACTAGCCTGGGGATCACTTCTGCCACTCAAAGTAAAAGCCAGAGGAAAAGGATTGAAAAGAAGACAACATTTTCCCAAGCTGATCCCATGGCCCCTTCTATCAGTCAGTTGGAAGGTCAGTAGCCCCCTGCCATGCATCTGCAATGGCAACCCACTATAGCGGAATAGGGTACTGTTCCATATCACTGACCTGGGGAAAGAGGCAAGCAGCATCCAAAGTAGTAATGAGGAGCATAGGAGAAATGATTGCCTTGAATGACCAGCCCTACAGGTAGTGGAGAACATGGACTTTAAGTGTCTGCTGATTGTGTCAGCCCCAATTACAAAATCCCCTTCAGGACTACATTTAATAGACAGGTTATCCCCACCCTGTACAACCAGTGCCTTAGTCACATATAGGCGAAGTTGGCTAAGTCAGAGGGGAGTAGTGTGCATGTCACCAGCAATATCTGGACTAGCATGAATGCTATGCATGCTTACCTCTCTCTGATGGCACATTGGTGGGACTGGCTGAGGCAGGGGCAGGAGACGACCTCTAGCAGGACCAAGCATCAGGGTGCAGATAGGTTATGCTGCACACCCAAGTGATGGATAGCCACCATACCTTGTGCAATATTTCTATCAGCCATAAGAAAGAAGCTGGAGAGATGGCAGGTAGACTGGAGTGGCAGGAGTCTTAAGGCAGGTTGTTTTTTGACAGACAGTGGGAAAAATCTGATAAGAGCAATGGACAGTGGGGCTTTCAGGGTATTCATTGATTTTCATACTTACTGCACTTGGTAGTGAAGGGTGCCCTGGGGTTGAAGCCCAAGGACCTGATAGAGAGGTGCAGGAAAATAGTGGGGCATTTTCATGAAAGCATGAATGGGGGCAGCTTCTCCATGAGAAGCAGGAAGAATGTGAGATGCCTCATAAGTATTGGATTCAAGATGTGGCACCCACTGGAATTCCACCTATATGATGCTGCAGCAAGCACCTCTTCATGATCTGTCTCTGTAAACAGGGATAGGTGTTGATTGCCCCATAGGGTATCATGATTAGGTAGTAATGAGGCAGGATAGAAAGCCTGAAGCCCTTCAAGGATGCCACAGAGGATGTGAGTTCCAGAAGCAGCATCCTGAGCGGGGTCAGCCCTATAATAAATGCTTAAATCTTTAGTTCTTTTTTTTTTTTTTTTATAATTATACTGGGTTGTTTTGTCCCCAAAATAAAATGTAAAAAAAATGAAAAAAAAAGTTTCTCCTCTTAGCCCAACTCGTTTGGTTCTCCACCTTTTTCTTTTATTTATTTATTTATTTTGAACTTTTTTATACCGACCTTCATGTTGAAATAACATATCAAATTGGTGTACAAATAACAACCAAAATTGCACTAAGGCAGTGGTTCTCAACCCTGTCCTGGGGACCCCACCAGCCAGTCGGGTTTTCAGGATATCCACAATGAATATGCATGAGAGAAAATTTGCATGTTATGGAGGCAATGTATGCAAATTTTCTCTCATGCATATTCATTGTGGATATCCTGAAAACCCGACTGGCTGAGGGGGTCCCCAGGACAGGGTTGAGAACCACTGCACTAAGGCATTACATAGAACAAATGGTACAAATGGTTACAGAGAACTGGGAGAACAGTGCATTGCAAAAATCAATGTTGCCAGGGCATACATAGAACAGGTGGTTACAGAGAACTGGGAGAACAGGGCAAACTGACTGAGTAGTTACCACAGTATGCGTAAGACTTAACAATTGATCAAGGAAACAAGCCATGGGGGCTGGGGTGTCAATTTGGGACAAAGTGAAGCATATTGCTGCAGTAAATAACAGAGGTAAAAGAACAGTTAAAAGGCTGGTAGCACTAAATGAAGTAAGTGAGAGTCCAGATATAAAGTTTGAGCGAGGTAGGAGGAAGGTATGACTACTAGTCCCGCAAAGAAAATCCAGGGTTAGCTGGGAGAGAAACCGTCAGGTGAGTAACGGGATCTTGAGGGAGACGAGATAGGGCATTCAAGAGTTGGTGGAAGGTTCATAATGTTATGGCAGGTGCAGGTTCCTAATGTTATGGAAAAGCCTGTTTAAATAGCCAGGTTTTGAGGTTTTTTTTTTAAAGTGAGTGGGCAAGGTTCTTGCCGGAGGTCAGGGGGAAGGGCGTTCCATTGAGATGGTCCGGCGGTGGATAAGGCACGCTTCCTTAGGGCTGTGTTAACTGGAGGGGCGTAGAGGGTACCTTTGTAGGCTGATCTGATTGATCTAGAGGATTCATGGAGACGAAGAGGTAAGGTCAACTCCAGAGGAGATAGATTGCGAGTGGCTTTGAAAATTATCATAAGGACTTTGTAGAGAATTCTGTATTTGATAGGAAGCCAATGTAAGTTGCGAAGTATGGGGGTGATGTGCTCTCTTCTGTTAGCGTTGGACAGGATCCTAGCTGCGGAGTTCTGGACCATCTGCAGGGGTCGGATGGTGCTAGCTGGGAGACCTAGAAGGAGCGAATTGCAGTAGTCAATTTTTGAAAAAATAATTGATTGAAGAACCGTCCGAAAGTCGTGGTGATGTAGAAGGGGTTTTAATCTTTTCAAAACTAATCTTTTGAAAAGATTAATCTTTTCAAAACTTTTGTTGATGTAGAAGGGGTTTTAATGTAGCTTGATGTAGAAAGGGTTTTAATCTTTTCAAAACTTTTGTTGTATATCTCTAAGATCCCAGCCTGGTTCTTCCTCTCTGTTTCTCTCTTGTATATACATTGGTGTTTTGTCCCCAAAGGGAAATAATGTTTAAAAAAAAATACAAGTTTCTCCTCCCACCCCATCTCTTTTCTGGGTCTAATCATAAATGAAGGCAGAAAAAGACTGAAATGGTCCAAGTAATCCACCCAGTAAGTTTATTTTTACTTTAGTTTATTTTATATATATTTTTTTATTCCTTAGAGAAGTAACTTCTGCTCTCTGAAGGTTACCCCAATTAACATGAATTACCCCTTTCCCTTATCTCCATTCTTTAGCCACTAGGGATCCCCTGTGTTTATCTCCTGACACTCTCCATTCTTCAGGAAAAGATGATTCCAGAAACAGTAATACAAGGACACATCACTGGTAACTCAATGAGTATCTGGAAGGGAAAGATACAGAGAGGATGCTTCTTTCTGTTCTGACTGGGGAAAAAAGTGCAGGAATAAATGTATCTCAGAATAAAGCTAAGAAATTCATCAGGAAATTCAGTTGAGAATTCTTCTGTGTATGAGCAAATTGCCAGTAATATGACACACACAAGGGAAGAACATCTCTGAAATCACAGCAGAGATCTGATACTGAAGACAGACAATTTACAGTATATATATATATATAGACAATAGCAAAAACCTAGGAAGAAATGCAGGTACAACAGAAAACATGTACAGGAGAGATCTTTTACATGTTCTGAATGTCAGAAAGGTTTAGTAAGAAAAGACAACTAATGAAACACCAGAAAATCAACAAAGGGAAGAGACTGTGTTTGGCTATAGAATATGGGAAAAGCTTTCTTAATTAAGCAAATCTTATAAATTATCAGGAAAGCCACACTGATGAGAGACCATTGGCATATTCTGTGACAAAAGTTTCAATTAGAAAGCAAATTTCATAAGCAACCCAAAATCCTACCTATCAGCAAGATCAATTTCAAGTAGGGAATGTAATCAAAGATTATGTCACAAAAATGATACTGATGACAGATCATTCTCTTGTACTAAATCTCACAAGTGACAATTATTTGAGCATTAAGACAGACATTTCCCATGCTATTTTGCCTTGTTGCTATACCTCTTATCTTACACCTTAAAAGGTGAATTTTAAAAGCCTGATGCGTGCATCAATCTGAAGATGTGAGAATATGTCAGGCAGCAGATTTTAAAAGCTGCCCGGACACACATTTATATGTATTAAAATTTGTGAAGTGCCTAACACAAAAAGGCCTAGGTGATGAACAAATTAGCATACATAATCATTAAAAACAGATATTAAACAATAAAAACTTAAAAATACAATGAACAAAAATTTAAAATAAGATAGAAAACTTAAATAACATTGACAGAACAAAACATAACTCATATAAAATTAATCAGAACTGATAGAATAAAATCAGAAAATTAATAAAAACAGATTAAAAAAAATCTAAAAATAGGCTAACTTAAAAAGAAAAGTTTAAATTTGTTTTCTGAAACTTTTACGGAGTCATATTGTCTAAGATCAATAGGTAGCAAGTTCCAGATAGTAGGCCCGGCAACTGAGAAAGCGCATTCACGAGTAGTATGTCAGTTATGCCACTTCGAGCATAAACGAAAAATTTTCAAAAAGGGGCGGAGAATGGGCATGGTCTGAGTGGGTCATGATCATTCCGGAAATTTTAAATGAAATTTGCACATAAATACTTATGCTCCAAGGCGCACACTGGGGGTCCCCTGCCATGTAACTTTACTTCTGCTATGGATGACGTTTAAGTGATAAAACAAAAAATATCTAGGCAGATAAGGGGGTTTTACATGTTGGGGCTAACAGGGGGAAAGGAAGGCTTATAAACTATGAGGGTTTGGAAGACCTATCTCTAACTGGGCGAACTGAGAACGAACTGGATTTAGTGGCAATGGCGTCTGCGCACGTACCTTTTAAAATCCCCCCTCTTATGCAGTAGAAGTAGGATTTGCACACTCTCCCACTTAAAATTGAGCACACTTGTATCCGCGGCCAGGCTATTTTATAATATTTATGCATTTACGCGTGTATGTTATAAAATAGCCTTGTCCCTGGGCGCGGGCCAATGAACTTGCACACATGTGCATCCATGCACCACTTTGAAAGTTACCATCTATGAGTCTTTCTTCCACTTAGCATTGCTGCTATTCCCAGACTTTGCACCTTGAGGGTCTTGCTGTCGCTTTGCTGTCATGCCCCAGACTCTACACCTTGGGTGTTCTTGCCACTGTGGGGGGCTGCTTTGAACTCTCATGGTGCCTTGGTGTGCTGATACCACTCCTTGTCCCTTTCATGGTTCCTTGGAGTTTTTCCTCCCACCTTTTCTGCTTTGTTCTCCATTCTTGGTGCCATAGGATGTTGATGCCACTCTTGGTGCCACTTTGCCTCTTGTGTTGCCTTCAAGGGTTCATGCCACTGTTGATGGTGCTTTTTTTTGAAGTCTTGGGGTGTTCTTCCCACTCTTGCTGTTTCTTTGCTCCTTTCATGGTGCCTTGGAGAAGTCCTGCTACTGCTGGTACCTGTTTGCCCCTTTACTGTTCATTAGGCTATATATGCCACTTTTGGTGCCCCTTTGTTACAGTCTAGGTGCTTTCCCCCTTTTGATGATGTCTTATCACAAGTTTCATTAGAATTGATGAGAAAACCCCAGTTTTGCAGTCCAAAATAGGTTTCAGGGGTTCTCCCATTGACTTTAATGGTAAACGAATGAACAAATAAAATGAATAAACTAAAATTTTTAGAGGTGACCTATGAAATGAATTAACAAACCAAAATGAAAATTCTGCCTCTGCATAGTCCTACTGTGCATGCATTTGGGTCAAAGTACAAAGCGCCAAAGATTGTCATTACAGAGGATGTTGAGCCAGCAGGAGGCAGATCTTCTTTGGCTATCGTGCCACCTGGTTCCAGAAGTGGGTTTT
Source organism: Rhinatrema bivittatum (assembly GCF_901001135.1). NCBI lineage: Eukaryota > Metazoa > Chordata > Amphibia > Gymnophiona > Rhinatrematidae > Rhinatrema > Rhinatrema bivittatum. The sequence goes on from NC_042622.1 coordinate 62,750,021, forward strand.
GGCTTGAGTGAGAGGTATTAGGGAGCAGATTGAGAGGGAGCAAACTTGTCTGGGGAGATCAACAGTGGTATCAAAAGTGAGATTTTTACTTGTGTAGGTGATAAAAGAGAGTAGCCCACATAAATTTTCCCTCCACCAAACTGGTTTCCCTCCTTGCTCTGGGCCAGTGACCCTGTACAAAATATATTCCCTCTCCTCCCACCTTCTCTCTCCCCCACACAAATTGACTCAAAGTCTCAGGACTGGTTAGCGCAGAGTGCAACTTAGCAAAAATGGTTCTGCTCTACTTTTGTTTGGCCATGATCTGTGTCTCATTAGCATAGCACAGTTAATGCTGAAGCCTGTTCTTCCTATAAGGAAAATAATTTTCAATAGTCCACAAAGGGCTAAAGTTTGCATTTACAAAGTACATATAGACTTGAACCCGAAGTTACATAAGTCCACTTTGAAAATTAGCAGGTATGTGCAGAAAGAACTATGGTATGCGTGATACACATGTGATACACATGCACGCTTTCAAAAATGTGGGCATAAATGCTGTCCCTGCCCAACTCTGCGCCAGAATGCCTCCATCCAGTGCATGTAAAAGTAAACAAGGAATTGCTTCTGTGCATAATTTTAAGTTCACAATCCCCCAGGCAATTTTCAAAAGCCCATTTCTGCTCATAAACCTACATATTAGGCGCATAAATGCTTTTGAAGATCAGGCCTTAAATTTGACAGGGTCGACCATGGCAATCTGTTAATTTTAATGCAGCTTGGTACGTAGGACCCCATTATGTTTACTCGAGATTTTATTGCATTACCAGTATACCAGAATGATCTATAGACTTGTGGAAACGTATGCTGCCCATCTCAATGTTTGCTCATTCTTTGTGCGATTTTAGGTAAATGCATTAATAAAATATATATAAAAAAAACAAACAATAAATGTTGTAAAATGAAACCTGATCCGATAGTACCATTGCAACAGCTTATAAATTTACTTTAATTAAATTAAGAAAACATTAAATCATGAGTACTCTGCTTTACTACTTCTCTGCTTTCCTAATGGAGTTTCACCTTTTGATCAACCTGCAACCCGCAGCCTGACTGTGATACACCCTCGTAATTAAACCCTTCATAACAAATGTCGGTTATAAATATATCTGTCTCTCCTCCCCCCCAAAGTAATTATTCATTGCAAGAGTGTGCTTAGATTTTTGCATTTCAACGGGATCGCCGCATCTCTTATTCACATCACATTATTCTCTAACTTCCCAAATCGCTACCCATGGAAGCATCCAAATAACTACATTTTTTTTTCTGACACCCCTCCGTCAAGTTCTCTCGGCACTTAAGATTCCACATGTTGTAATAATAATAATAAAAAATCAAGCCAGTCCCTACTAGATAAATATTTCCCCCACTCTGGAATCACTAAACCATGCTGGTGTAATTAGAAAGCCAGATGTCAATTTATAAAAATCATTAGTTACGGTTAATATTTAATTACAGTTTGATCAACATCCTTGTAAACACTGGTTATAACCAGGGAAAAATAATAAGGTGTAAATAGTCCTGAATAAAACATCGTCTTATGCAGTAATGCACAGAGCAGACCTTCTCCTAGTGAAACTGTAAATATTCACTATGTCAGGAAATTCACTGCTTCAAACTTCCTGAGATGCCTGTGTCAGAATTATAAAAAATAAAAATTAAATACAGAACCATGTTGAATGGAATGGAATAAAGAAAGGAGAATTGTGTCATTTATTTTCCTTTGCTGTGAAGAATTGGGGGTAATTTTGAAATAGCCTGCGTAGTTGTAAAACACACAGGCATTTTTAGCAAGCGAGTGCGTAACCCATCACGGGGAGCTTACTGCACTCCGATGGGGGCCATAAAAGAATCTGATTATCTCTTTGGGGCTGAATCACTCAGGCTAGCTGCTACACAGTCCTTTGTTAGTATCGGGAAAGACTTTAAATTTCAAGGCCCAGAGTAACAGGGGTGTTACCCTTTTGCTATCTTTCTTGTCCCTGAGAGAGGGGTTACTTGTCCTGACTGGTTGATGTTAAAAGGCTTGCTCGTGCCAAAACCGGGAGATATGCGTGTGTCTCAGAGGTGTGCGCTGCGCAGATTTTAAAAAGGCTCGCGATAACACGCGTGTCTCCTGATACGTGCACAAAAGAATTTTCAGGAAAAAGGGGCAGGGCGGGTGCTTGATCTGGGCGGGGCATGGGTGGGCTGGGTCTGAGGCATGATTTCTGCGCATGCCTATTTACGTGCATTTGTGCACGCAAGGGTCCCCTACCACATAACTTTACTTCAGCTATGGTCGGCGTGTAAGTCATAAAATATAGGTTACTTAGCGAGGTTTAGGGTGTCTGACCTAACAGGGTAAAAGGAAGGCAAAGTAACAGGGGGGGAGGGGTTAGGAAGGGGGTTAACTGAGCAAACTGGGAAAATATTGGGAAAATGGGTTTTAGTGTCGGCGCACGTGTCTTGTAAAATACTCCCCACTTACGCAAGCAAGGAGGCATTTGTGTACACATGCACGCATCGATATGAAATCGGGTGCACATGTACAGGCAAATAGCCGATTTTAAAACGTGCACATTTTAAATTCGCTGTGTCCATGTGCACGCGCCGGCAAATGTGCACACATGTGCACCTGCGTCTGGCTCTTAAAATCTACCACTGTGTGTGGTATACGTGCCAAAGAAATACACTGGAGCCATTGAATTAGTGTCCAAAATTAAAGCCTTTACTGATAGAAAATCAAATCAAATATGGCACAATAAAACGAGTCCTCAGCACTACAGAATCTCTCTTTTGTTACAGTTCTTTTCACTCTATCTGTGCAAGTGTCTCAGTTACCAGGGCAAGGGCAACATCTACTCTCCAGTGCTTGGTTAAGTGGAGCTCTCAGGTGGGCAGGGTATCCTTTAGTTGGGCAGGAAAACCCCTTCCAAACTGGTAAAATGTAAACCATTGTTTTTCAGAGAGTCCAAATCCTCTTTCTCCCCAGGGGTGAAGACTCCTGATGGGTGTTCTCAATGCTCACAGATGGTTCATTAGTCACATTTAGGTGATTTTTCTTCACTTCTTTCTCTTTCTCTCTCTCTCTGGATCCCAGATGGGCTGGATCCACTTAGAACTACCAGCTCTCTCTGCTCCAGTGCAGGAAGAAAGAGGCAGCCAAAACTCTTCCTCCTAGATCTCACAAACTAAAGTTTTTTCCCCTTAAACTGAAGTTAAAACCAGAGTTCTTCCTTGCAGCAGGTCACCACCCTACCCCCTTCCTTATTTAGGGTGTAGAGGGGTAGGTCTTCCCTACCCAGGGTACCCCAGACATAGGGTTCTTCATGCTCTGGGCACAAGTGATAACCAGGGGTCTCACAAGGTTCCTACCATTAAAAAGTGTAACGCCCCCCCCCCCCCCCCCCGAAAAAAAAAAAAAATCAACCCATAGAAGAATCCCCACCAATCAGTGAGTGCACTGGAAGGAACCAACTTTTTACCTTGCTAACTTCCCCTGTTACTTTATATTTTAAACACTTGGTCAATTTCATTGTTTGCTTGCCTCCTGGCTTTATTCGACCAACTTTCGTGCTGTTTTCTTGGACTGTCCTTATTACAGAGCATACATTTTATAAGAATGTTATGTTCTTCTTTCAGTTATATAGTGCCAAAAACATAGGTGCATGAAAATGTGCATGCGGTGGTTCCAGGTGTTGCCACACCCAGTACAGTTTTAGATTTTACTGTATACGTAATTGATATTTTGAGTTCTATTTTTAAGGATTTAGTTGTTTTTTTGCATCTAGTTTTATGTTTTATGTTCAATTTATGTTTATATTTACTATGAACAAGTCAAAATATTACAATGTGTGTTTTTATTATTGAAAATCGTATGATACTAACAGTAAAAAAAACACTGTTGTCACAGACTGTATCATCAAAACTTAGACACAATTTGACAAAATGGTTAACTTTTGTCTATACTTATTACAGAGCATCAATTTTTACATGATTTATGTTTTTTCTTTCAATTATAGAGCCTAAAACATAGGTGCATTAAACATGCACGCTGGTTATTTATTTTAGAGTACAGACAATTTTGGTGGGTCCAGTGTTAGGGAAGGCTTGCCCTCCATACCCTGAGTGAGGAAAGGGGTGCCAGTGACCTGCTGTAAGAGTACACTTTGGTGTTATCTTCAGTTTTTAAGAAGATTAAGTTCACTATCCAGGGGTAATTTTTACTTCCCTTCCTGCCTGATTGGAGCTCAGAAAGTCCTGCTCCAGGGGATCCCTCCCCTCAGGGCTTTGGTTAAAAGCACAAAGGACTCCATAAGAACAATGAAGGTTTGAATCATCTAACAGTGAGTAAAGGCAAACTTTACCATTCAAAAGGACATCCATCCGGTGATTCTTCAGACCTGGGGAAAGAGAAGTTTTTATCTTTCTGTGCAGAGACAGTAACTTTATATCTTTGCCAGTTGGAAAGGGTGGTTCTGCCCATAATAAGGATGCCCTGCCCACCTGGGGACCCTAACTTTCTATGCCCTAGAGGGTAGGATTTTCCCCGGTCTGGCACCAGATATTTTGGACAAATTGAGAAAGAAATTGTAACCAAGCATTATACTGTGCTGCTGTGGATCAAGAGTTGTGCCAACTTCCTAATTGTCAACAGTAAAGAATTATTTCTTGACACTAACACAGTAACTCCAATCTTTGCTTGGCATCCCAGCACCCACTGTTATCTTAACTATTGCATCACAAAAGGAAGTAAGGGAGAGATAATTAGCCATCCTGCACTGGGAAGCGAGAGGACTTCTTTCATCCCCAAGTCTACTGTACCTATATCCTGGGAAGGAAGGAAAGTAGTACAGGGTTCCTGCCCCAAAGAGAAAAATAAGTTTATTGCCTCAGCTGTGCTGGGATTGCACACTGGGTTGGGGTTAAACTCGGCCACTAATGGTAATGAGACCAGAAGATCCATTACATGTGCTTCAAGTTAATTTTTAGAGACAAACTACCATATGAGTGCATTTGTAGGTATGTGAGAGTGGAGTATGTGTCTAGGTTGTGTATGTATCTGTGTGAGGTATATTTGTGGAGGGGATTTATATATGTGGAGGGGTGTTTATCTAAATATGTGAATAGGTATCTGGAGGTGTGTGTATGTGGTTAAGGTTGTCAAAAGGGATGGTGAGATGGGCAATTATCCAGGAGGTGCCAATGTGCATTGTCGGGAGGGAGTGGAAGAGCTGGTATTCTATGCTACTGCTGCTGATGTAGCAGTGGTACAGATGCCTTTAAGTCCTCATGTGACTGCTAGTTTGTGGCTGTGTGATTGGAGAACTGCTGCCAGTCATGTCAATGGAAGGGGAACCAGTTAGCCTAATACAAGCCTGCATGAGGTGTACGTATGTGAAGGTGTATGTGTATGTGGGAAGTATGTATCTGTAGGGAGAGTTTGTGTGTGGAGTATATTTATAAATGACCTGGAAATAGGAACAAGTGAAGTGATCAAATTTGCAGATGACACAAAATTATTCAAAGTTGTCAAATCACAAGAGGATTGTGAGAAATTGCAAGAGGACATTGCAAAACTGGGAGACGGAGCATGCAAATGGCAAATGAAATTTAATGTGGACAAACGCAAAGTGATGCACTTAGGGAAGAGTAACCCAAATTAAAACTACATGATGCAAGGTTCCACATTAGGAGTCACCATTCAGGAAAAGGATCTAGGTGTCATTGTTGAAAATGCGTTGAAATCTTCTGCTCAGTGTGCAGCTGCAGCCAAGAAAGCAAACAGAATGCTAGGGATTATTAGGAAAGAAATGGAGAATATAACAGAGAATATCATAATGCCTCTTTATCATTCCATGGTGCAACTTCATCTTGAGTATTGTGTGCAGTAAAGATCATCACATCTCAAAAAAGATATAGCAGAATTAGAAAAGGTACAGAGAAGGGCAAGCAAAATGATAAAGGGGTTGGAACAATTCCCCTATGAAGAAAGGATAAAGAGGTTATCTTGGAGAAGAGATGGCTGAGGGGAGATATGATAGTGGTCTATAAAATAATGAGTGGAATGGAATGAGAAAATGTTAATCAGTTGTTTACTCTTCTGAAAATTACAAAGACCAGGGGACACACAATGAAGTTACTGGTTAATACATTTAAAACTAATAAGAGAAAATATTGTTTTACTCAACATATAATTAAGCTCTGGAATTCTTTGCCAGAAGATGTGGTGAAAGCTATTAGTGTTGCTGTATTTAAAAAAGGTTTGAACAAGTTCCTGGAAGAAAACTCCATTAACCATTATTAAAGTAGAGTTGTAGAAATCCACTGCTTATTCTTGGGATAAGCAGCTTGGGATCTATCTACTCATTGGGATCCTGCCAGGTACTTGTAACCTGGCTTGGCCACTGTTGAAAACAGGATACTCGGCTTGATAGAATTTTGGTCTGATCCAGTATGACTAGTTTTATGTTCTTATGTTCTCAAGTATGCATGGGTGGTGTTTGTATGTGGGGGGTGTGTCTTTGTATGTGTGTGTGTCTGGGGGGTATGTGGGGGGATGTCTGGGGAATCTAGGTGTGCGTGTGGATGTGGGTTTGTGTGTGTACAGTATGTTTCTGGGGATATGTGGCTGATTGTGTATGTCTGTGTAGGAAACGTTTCTGTGAAACCACGTGTTTGTAATGACTTGATTTTATGTATGTAATTATGTTCATCGCCTAGGCCTTTTTGTGTTAGGCGTTTAATAAAATTCTTTTAAATGAAATGAAAATGAAAAAAAACGTGGGTATGTGCATATGGTATGTGTTTGTGGGTGGGATGTTGGAGATGAAGTGTATTTGGGTGGGGTCTTTCTGTGTATATGTATGGGGAATTTGTGGGGGAGGGCTGTGTGAGATGAAGGTATGTGTATATGTCAGGGGTGTGCAAAGGTATGTTTGTGTGGGGGATTGATTTATATGTTTGGAGGTGTGGGGGGAATGTTTGTATAGGGGGGACATGTGCATGTAGAAGTGTATATCTGGTCTGAGGTGGGGGGTTTGGATGTGGAGAGGCCGTTTATGGTGGGTTGAAGGGGGCTGTTTGAGAAGTAGGAAGGATGGAGCGGGGATGGCTGGAAAGATGCTATTTTTCACCAGATGCTTCAGTTTTTTTCCCTGGTTGTCAACATTCCACAGTTTCTCACTGCCTCTTACAGTAAAGCAAAGGGGATTTTTATGAGGGTTCATTCTCTCAAAGTATTGCCCCGATGTTTCTGGTTTTCACACTCATCTGAGATATTTCTATTTTTTTCTAGTGACCCAAATTTGGTGATTTTCCATCCCTGCTTTGGAAAGTTATTTTGGTCCCAGACTGACAGACAGATACTGATTCTTTTTACAAATGTTGAAAAGCATAAATAGTTACAGATTCCAGGTCCAGCTATGGAAAACCCACCGAAGTGTCTGGGCTGCTACACCTTCCCCCAGTCTGCTGCTGGCAAACTCACACCTCTGAGAACCAGCAACTTCTTACTCCTTCAGTGCTGGAAATCGCACCCCCACCAAAAAGCATATGCTGACAATTTTCCACAGAGTGCCCTAATAACCATTCCACACACTGCTTAGTGTCATGTTTAGAGTGACAAATAGCAAGCAGGCATTTTAATTGCTTATTAATATTTCATGCCTCGCTTTATTGCATTCTAGCAATCTGAAAATTAAGTATGCAAATGAACATATTGTACTGTTCTAACAACAGAATGTGTTCCTTGTTTCTTTCATGAAAACCAAATCTGGCCTGAACCCCTGCACGTTCTGCTCCAGGCCACTGAGCTGCGCCACTCTCTACATGATTAGAAAGCAGAGGAAAGCCTAGCCCGAGAAAAGCAAAAAGGTGCTGAAGTCTCTTACACATTTCTGATTAGAAACATTACATTGCATGAACGAAGTACCTGTTTATTTCTGTGTTACTAATTGCAACTATGGCTGTGCAGCTTATGACAGACTTATCGGGGGTAGTTTTTAGTAGTTTGTCAAGATACAGAATACATAAGCACTTTTGAACCCACAGACCTGGTACATAGTCTTTCTTTTGAAAATTCATTTTTAGGTAGAGGAAAATGGGTAAAATTGAACCTGCAGATTTGTAAGTTCCATCCAGCATGTATACCTTTACCCTCTTTTCCCCCACCCCGACCTAAACACATCCCCAGGAAAGTTCCTTTTTAATGCAGCTCACAATACTTGAGCTGTGAATCCTGCACATACTTTTTATCTGTTATCACGAAGGCAATTTCCAAACAGAGAAAGATGAGGGTAGAACAAGATCAATACGGCCTATCTATTCTCCCCCATCCACACCAATTACTCATCATTACAACCCCTACCACACCTTCAGAGCTCTCCTGTGCTTATCCCATGCTTTCCTGAATTATGACACTGTTATTATCTCCACCATCACCACTGGGAGGCTGTTCCATGCATCCACCATTCTATCTGCAAAGAAATATTTCCTTAGCTTTCTCCCGAGTCTACCCCATGACCCTCATTCCAGAGCCTCCTTTCCACTGAAAGAGGCCCACCTTCTGTGCATTGATATCTTGGAGGTATTTAAATGCCTTCTATCATATCTCCCTATTCCACCATTCCACTAGGGTATCCATGTTTAGATCTTTAACTTTGTCCCCCTATACTTTACCATGAAGACTACTGACCATTTTAGTAGCTTTCTTCCAGATTGACTCCAACCAGTTTATATGTATTTATTTATTTAATTTATTTGAAACATTTGTGGTCCACTATATTAATAAAATTAGGCTAAGCAGATAACAAGATACATAGAAACAAAAATCTAAAACAGAACAAATGAAATAAAACATAGATACTATTTAAGATCATTCAAAAGCCTCTCTAAAAAGAAAGGCTTTAAACAACTTTCTAAAAGTTTTCAGGTCATTTATGGAGCGTAAGTCAACTGGTAAATCATCCCAGAGTTTTGGTCCTATTACTGTCAATGCTCGATTTCTAGTTTCTTGCAATTGAGCTGTCTTTGTTGTTAGAATCTTCAGAAGATACTGTGCAGCAGATTGTAGAGCACGGGTGGGGTGATATCACCTAAACAAACTGGTTAAATAGACAGGAGAAGCTGCAAGAAGCAACTTAAAAACCAACATTCAAACTTTGAACTTAACTCGTTGTATGACTGGTAGTCAATGCAACTGTCTGAGTTGAGGAGTGATGCGCTCCAGCCATGGGGTTTTAGTTACCATACATGCTGCAGAATTTTGTAGTAATTGTAGCACGAGAACATGATTTTTCGACAGCCCGACATATCTCATGTAGTTATGATAAACACCTGTACTATGGTTCTAAAATCATGAGAGTCCAAATAAGTTCTAATATGTCGAAGTAATCTTAATTTTAAACACCCGGTGGAAAACACCGATTGCAACTGAGCAATATAATGCAGAGTACTTTCAAAAACAACTCCTAGATTTTTTATTTGCTCCACAAACATAATTGGATGCTCATGAACTGAAAGAGAGGTCAAGCAAGCTGGTTTTGACTTTCTTAAAAACAACATGGCTTTAGATTTTGGAAAATTCAAAAGATGCGGTATCCAGAACTGTTCACAGTATTCCAAAATGAGAGCTCATCATGGACTTAAACACTTCCTTTTCTGTTTGGTCACTTTGAGATAATCTACTCAAATACATGGCTCTGCATTTTTTGCATTTTTAGCATTAAATCTTAGCTGGCAGACACTAGACCACTCCTAATTCTTCAGTAGATCCCTCTTCATGTTTGCCTTACTTTCCTGAGTGTCTACCCTATTACAGATTTTGAAATAAGCTGCAAAAACGACAAGCCTTTCCAAATAGACCTTCTGCAATCGCTAATGAAAATATTGAAAAGAACTGGTCCCTGGCCCAGTGCATGCAGCACACCATTAGTAATGCTCCTCTCCTCGGAGTGAACTCCATTTACCATTACCCTTTGTTGCCTCCTACTCAATAAGTTTCTAACCAAGTCAATCACTTTAGGGATCATACCAAAGGCACTCAGCTTATTTATATGTCAAAAGAACAGTTCTTCCTGCAAAAATCCAGGATCTTCCTGCTTCTAGAAGGTACCACAGCTGGAACATCCCAATCAACATCCAGAAGTTTGAAATCACCTAAAAACAGCACTTCACCTCCATTAAATCTGTATCCATTTTTTCTGCCTGAGAAAGAGGTACATGCGGTCAGATCCTGCCGGTGGTGAGAACAGGAGGTGAACATAAGAACATATGTCATACTGAGTCAGGCCAAGGGTCCATCAAGCCCAGTATCCTGTCTCCAACAGTGGCCAGTGTTTGTTGTTTATTAATAGCTGAGTGAGAGGTCTGGGTGAACTGGAGGGAGTTCAGGATTCAGAAACAGTAAGGTCTCGATGAGCAGCAGGAGGGCTGGGTGAACTGGTGGGCTAATTGGATAAACTGGTAATTTCACTAACGCACATATCTTATAAAATATGCCGACTTACGCATGTAAAACCTAACTTATGCAAGTCCTATGTTATTTTCACATGCAAAACATATACGTATCACTGCATTGATACATTTGGTTGAAATAGATTGCAGAAATACGTGTGCTACTTTATATAATGGCATATGTTCCTGTGTAAACATGCACATTTTATAAAATACTATATACATATTTATATGGACACAGGCATGCACCTTTTAAAGTTATCCTCTCTGTTTCAAAATAAGATGTGCTAAAACAAAATAACCTATATGAGGGGTGCCAATATTTAGCGCTACTTAGCCAGATAAGTAATGACTTATCCGGCTAAGTGGCAGCCACTGTATATCTGGCTATGTTCGGCGGTTGGATAAGTATTTATATGGCTAAGTAGATAGCTGGATATTTAATGGGCGGGCAGTGGGTGGATCGGGGAGGAGCTACTTGTCCGTCTATCATTGCTGGATATATGCCAATTTTCGGACTTATCTGCCCACGGTAGACAGATAAGTTAGAACTGCTCAATAGCAGGTCATTCAAGCTTACGCTTTCAGCGCTGCCTCTGTCAGAGCAGCGCTGGAGGTGCTGGGAACAGGGCAGATGGTCCCTTACTTCTGGCGGGGATAAAAAAGGTATCAGGGTGGATGGGGAAGGTCAGAGGAATTGGGGGGGGGGGGGGGGGGGGGGGGAAGTGCCATGATTTATCCTTACAGGTGGGTCGGGGGGGGGGGGGGGGGGGGAGGCAGGCCAATCATTATTTTTAAAGTAAAAACCAGGACAGAGGCCTGGCCTTCAATGCTGGCACTTCTCAAGGCTTTAAAAGGCTTTGGGGTGATGAGGATTGCATGGCCCGACAAGGCCTTTGTATTATGATTTGAAGGGGAGGGAGGGGATTGACCTGTAGGCCCTTTTATTTAATATGTTTGTTTATGACAGTGCTACTTAGCTGCATATCTTTTAAAGATATGCGGTTAAGAGGCATTTTTCCAGCCACACAAGGCCAGATAACTTAGCTGGATTTGTGTGATTCTCAGCTAAGTTAGCCGGATAACTCAAACCCTCCCCGGAACGCCCCTGGAGTGCCCCTTTTTTTAATCTCGCTATGAATTAGCTGAATAATTGGCTGAGTATGCCTATATTATATTTAGACGGATAACTTTTGTGTTATCTGTCTAAATGGCTTTTGAAAATTGGTTTCCTTAGATCCCTTTACACAACCTCATTTTTTAAACTTCTTAAAACTAAATGGAACTAACACTTAAGAAGATAATGTTGAATAGCCTGCAGTTTTGCAAAGAACAGGAGCAATTTATTCTAACATACATGAAAGTTAATTTTTGAAAGGAAACTAGAAAAGATGCAGAGGAAGGCAACACAAATGGTAAAGGGGATAGAACGGCTTCCCTATGATGAGAGGCTACACAGATTATTAGGATTCTTCAGCTTGGAAAAGAGATGGCTGACAGGGCACATGACTGAAATCATGAGTGGAGTTGCACTGGTAAATAAAGGACAGTTAATTATGCTTTCAAATAATATTAAATTAAGGATACACTGAATGAAACGAACACCGAGCAGATTAAAGTTAGGCGGCTATAGTTAGCTGGCTAACTACTTAAGATAGTCAGCTATATTCAATTGATCAGCTGTACTACTGAATATGCTTCCAAATTTAGCTGGGTAAGTTTATTGGCTAACTTTCTCATCTGGACTGTGTCTGAATATAGTCCTCCCAATGCCTATGTCCCAAAACTAGGATATATAGAACTGCTTTGAGCGAACAAATTTTGCACCATATTATGAAGGTCCCATTTGGTAGATGTATGGTTTAATGCACTAAACTGTGGTTTTTGTTTTTGTGACTGCTAAGATAGGGGCATGAGTAGGACAGAAGGATGAAGAAATGAGAGGGGCCTTTAGTCGTTTCTGTGTTTTAAAATTCATTCAAAACTGGGTATTTTTAACATATAGGATCTCTTCAGAAAAAGTAGTCTCTATAGAGTTTCACCTTATTGCTGTAAATACTGCATGAGGTGTTGGTACTGTAAAGAAAGGAGCAGTAGCTGATTGCCTTTTGGGCCTTAAAATGCTAATGTAAGCCTAGAAAACCTCCAGTGGAACCTCAGTCATGATTTGTAAGATTCAGAATCATAAATGCATGTACAGATTCCAAAACAATTGTAACCCTTGGGTGGGCAAACATTGGTAAACGTCCCCATGAGCGCACAATAATAAAATAGACCCTATTTTCGTGGCTCTCCACAGCTTAACTTCTGTGTGACCTGGGGCTCCCCATGGGAGGGAAGGATAGCTCCAAGGCCCTCTTCATGTATCATAGTTCCATAGCCCCTTTTATGTCCATTGGCACAATCTATGGGGGTAATTTTCAAAAGGAGTTACATGTGTAAACGTAACTACTATTGTGCAATTTTCAAAAGCCATTTACTACAATAAAATGCACTTATGTGAGTAAATCCTATGGACAATTCAATGGCATATAATGTAGCAATTTTCCAAAGTCCACTTACTCGAGTAAAGTGCATTTACTTGAGAAAATCTCAGTTTCATTTGAGTAAATGCTTTTAAAAATCATGCCCTAAGTCTCTGTTAGCAATAAACATGCTGGAAGCTGAGTGGTTTCCAACTTTTTTTTTTACTGAGAGTTGATCAAATGAATGAAAATGTGGTTTACAGTTTTTTGATGTTAAATTAAACTGATATAGCTCCTTGAGAGATGCAATAAATTTGTGACCTTATTCTTCTAGTAATTATCTTCAGAATTTATAATGGCAAATTCCTTGATGATTTAACTCCTTCACCTGTCCAATAACTCCAATTTTTGAATGGGCAAACCTCCCAAATTTACAACAAATTTCTCCCACTGTGAAATGGTCAGAGTAGAAGTCCAAATTACCTAACAAAATGCAAAGTTCCCATTCTTATGCCTCTTCTGAAGTCTTCTCTGTTCTCTGACCTATTGAGCCGCTGGGGGTGGCTTCACCCATTTTGATGGTCAAATACTTTTTCAGTAACCATAATTCAAGATACTGAACTGATATCTTCCTTTTTTTTTTATCTTCCTTTGTATCTTCCTTTGCATTTGGTTTTGCAGTTCTTTTTACCCTAGTTCCATGTAAACCGGTTCGATAAGACATGGTCTTGAGCATCGGTATATTAAAAGATATTAAATAAATAAATAAATATCTCCTTCTGGTAGTATGAACTGGGCACTCACCTCTCAAGTGTAGCACACTTGAGCCAGTAGTGAATCAACTCTTAAAAATTACCTTACTATCTCCTTCTCTCTTGCAGTGGATAGGAGTCCATTCCTTCTTGATGAAACAGCTGTTCCTCAGAATCTTTCTGGGCGAAAGTCTGAACTCTTCTGGATCCAAATTAATTCTTAGTCCCGGGGCCTATGATCCTCAGTCAATAAAGACAGACAAAACTCTTAACGGAAAAGGGGAACCAAAAGAGAGAAAGGAAGGATAGAAAAGCTTCCTTCTCCAAAAACAAATACTCTCCAAACTCTGGATCAAAAATATAGGTTCAAGACACTCTGTGAAGTGGCCTTTCAGAGTGCTTTTCCCAGAAAAGTAATCAAAAGAAGGACCACACAAACAAGCTTTTTTCCTCAAAAGGACAGCTTATGAAAAATCTGAACTAAGAATCCATGTCCTAAGATGATGGCAGGGGTTTATAAAGGCTCAGGCACACCCCCCACTCTTCCTCCCATATGGGAGAGCTCAAACCCCGACCTCTGTCGCTCCCTAACAACTTGATTCACTCCTTTGGTAAGGAAACCAAGGGTTCCTTGCACAATCAATAAAAGAGAGTAGGGTTGGTTCAGGAGGTAAGTGCAGAGAAGCTACAAATATATTTTGCTTGAGGTTGGAGATTACCCCAGGTTCCTGAAAATTTGCCAAGTATGTCATTGGTATTTCTACTGGTACCAGGGATTGAGCAGCAATTATACTCTATCCCTGTCAGCCAGGCCCAGATCTCCAGGAGAAGCCATCTTCTGCCACATTGCTATCCTAATGGTGAACCTTGTTTGCGAGTGCTGAAGATAAGCAGTCATGCTGTGTTCCATGTGCACTGTAAATAAAAACCCTAAAAGAAAGCCTTGACTGTTCATTTACTGTGCCAAATACATATATATATATACATCAACATGACAAAGAAAAACTCATGCACCATATAACAAAAAATGCTTTTACATTATTTTACCTAAAACCTAAAAACATCCGTTTATTCATAACACTGAAACAAATAAAACCTACTAAATACAAAATAATCTTGGCCACTTAATGTGCTCGATGGAGTCCTTACATACTCTTGTTACAATCTGAAATCAACATTTATATCTCTGCTTCTATTATACAATGTGGTGTGTTCTAATTAGCAAAATCGTCCCAATGACCAAAATGTGGTTTCTGTAGATTGGGGGGGGGGTGTCCCAATATTGCTTTCAAAGGAGTCCTTTTCCTAAAGTGGGTCCAGCTAAATCCTTGACAAAAGCCCTTCTTTCGCCGAAAGTTGGCTTCATCAGGAGGATGGGATTGCAAAGGTGAATGCAACCCGTGCATAAAAGATTCACATAGACATTGCCTGTCATGAATACCATTTCTTCAAGAGATTTCTAAAACGGTGTTGTTTCGCTGGAGGGATGTCTAAGGTGGACAAGACTTACACATGAAAGCTTCACATAGAAATGCATGTCATAAATTCCCTTTTTTCAAAGCTACTTCAATGAAGGCACTGTTTATATTGTATTTCTCAGCCTTCCTTCTGCTTATTAAATCCTCCAGAAACTGACATTAAGTGGTCAAAATTCTTTTGTATTTATCAGGTTTTATTTTTATCAGTGTTAGGAATAAATGGATATTTTTAGTTTTTGGGTAAAATAATGTAAAAGCATTTTTTCTTATATGATGCATGAGTGTTTTTTGACATGTTGATATGATGACACATGAACACTTGAATAAGTTTTCTTTGCCCACATTTTTTTCTATTTAGTATATACCGTATTTGTTGGCGTATAGGACGCACTTTTTCCCCCTGAAAATAGGTGAAAAATAAGGAGTGCGTCCTATGCACCGGTAATCAAAATTTACAGTGTCCGGTGGGGGGGGGGGAGTGACGCGGTGGCGTGGGGGAGTGAGCTGCGCTTCAGCAAGCACCTTTTGCTGAGCACCGGCCAATTGGGGAGTGAGGGCGCGGGGAATGCTAGAGCATTCAGGACATTACACCATACCAAGTTACCATAAAGGGCCCTCCTAAGTACCGGTAAGTGGGCAGGGAATGCTCTTCCTATGCTTTCAACTTCTGGTGGAAGGGCTGGGGGAGTGACGCGGTGGCGTCGGGGAGCGAGGGCGCACCACCCAATTGGCCGGTGCTGGGCAATCGGGAGTGAGGGCGCGGGGAATGCTAGAGTGTTCAGGACATTACACCATACCAAAACAGCGCACTAAATGATTTAACAGGAGTTTATCATTGGCTCTCTGGGATATTCATTTTATACAAAGAAGCCTGTGATTGGTTTGCCTTTTGGAATATATTCCTGACTCTTATGGGTATTGGTAACAAGAAAGGATTTCAAATACGCTGGAAAAGTGCCCACTGTCTGAGGTTACTGTCTTAAGCTGGAATCCATTCCAGTACTAGTATATTATGGTAATTGGCATCTCCACAATTCGGCAACCAGAGCATGATACATGTTTTGGCTATTAGGATACTTGTGCGGACAAATAGAGAATGATATGTATCTAAGGAAGATAAGCTTGATCAATGATACAGAATAGGATAGATCTGGAAGAAGAGCCACTGACCTTACCATTAATATGGTTCCAAAAAGATGATATTTAGCACATTCCCATATTCAACGTTAATTTTCTGCACTCATCTGTGGAGATACTGGTAATTTCTGTCTTAAAAGCCCTAGCTGGGTGGATATTCATTCCCTGACCATTTTATAATGCATTTTCCACACTAGTCACGCCCAGCTTGCAGCTTCTCCTGGATTTCCACAATTGTGGAAGCAATATTCAATTTGTACATCAGAAAATAGACTGAGTTAAGAACATTAAAACATAAGAAATTGCCATACTGGGTCAGACCAATGGTCCATCAAGCCCAGCATCCTGTCTCCAACAGTGGCCAATCCAGTCCATAAGAACCTGGCAAGTACCTGTACCCAAAAACTAAGTTACTGTTGCTAGTAGTAATATCAGTGGCTATTTTCTAAGTCAACTTAATGGACTTCGCCTCCAAGTTTTAGACACTGAAACTTCAACCCACAATCTCGATCACCGGCGTTACGTTATCCCCTGCCTTCCCCTCCCATTGTGCCCCACTCTTGGCAAAACACAAAACATGGCTCAAAAACAACACAGATTATGCTATAATATTGCATTCAAGCTATGAGCAGCAGAGAGGAATTACGGGCCACCACCAACTGAAAAGATGATAAGAACTTGGAGAAGACAGAAAGAGGACTTACAAAAAGCTATGCATAGTAAACACAATCTGCGACATGGAATTGCAAAATGGCCAGAACTAGAAGAAGAATTAAAAACTTGGATATTAGACCTCAGAAGCTCGGGATTTTCAGTTTCCACAAAAATGATTATTCAACAAGCAAGAGTGATAGCCCCTAACAGGGGCATTGCTGATTTTACAGGATCAACGTCATGGTGTTCTAGATTCATGAAGAGAAGTGAACTAAGAATGCAAACTAAAACAAAAATAGCACAAAAGATACCAACAGAATATGAAGAAAATATTATCGATTTTCATAGATTTGTCAATAATGCAAGAAAAAGAGAAAATTTTGAACTTTCACAAAGAGGAAACATGGATGAGGTCCCACTGACGTTCGATATACCCTCAAACAGAACAGTAGATTCCAAAGGTGCAAAAAGTATTATTGTTAAAACATGTGGGCATGAAAAAATGCATTACACAGTCGTGTTGGCTTGCTGTGCCGATGGAACAAAATTGCCGCCTCTTTTGATTTTCAAAAGGAAAACCTTGCCCAAGGAAAAACTGCCTAAAGGTGTGTTTGTGCACATTCATTCTAAGGGCTGGATGGATGAAGGGGGGATGAAGTTGTGGATAGACAATGTGTGGTCTAGGCCTTCCTGCTGGACTGTTAAAGAAACCTGCCTTGCTAGTATGGGATCAGTTTCAGAGTCACAGAACAGAAGCTGTGAAAAATAAAATCTACCAACTGAAAAGTCAAATAGCTGTAATTCCAGGTGGGCTAACGAGACAGCTTCAACCTTTAGATGTCTGCATTAATAAACCATTTAAAGGATTCATGAAGGAGAAATGGAACAGTTGGATGCAGTCTACAGATTTTGATGTGACAGCATCAGGAAGAAGGAAGAGGCCTAGCATTTCGCAGATTTGTGAATGGGTCAAAGCTTCATGGGATGCTGTGAAACATGAGACAGTTGTAAAGTCATTTAAGAAATATGGAATTAGTAACTCACTTGATGGCACAGAGGATGATTTGTTATACAAAGACTCAGTTTCTGAAGAACAGGCTTCAAGTGATTCTTCATTTAGCTCTGGAGAGGAATTTCTGGGTTTTGAGGATGAAGATTGAACTACAGTGTTCCCATCCTAGTTACATTTTTGTAGACGTAAATAACTATAAAATTACCATAGTTCAGTAAATCATTATGGAAATTCATAAAAAAATATAGAAAATTATTTTTTTCCTTAAAAATATGTATTAAAAAAAGGGGGGTGTCATACGCAAATACAGTATATAGTATACATATTCTATTTAGTATATATTGGATTTTAATGATGAGAGGCTTATGTTGGTTCAATAGTTTTTAACTATTAGTGTTAGACGGTCAGTGAGCATGTGGTATGTGTGTTTCACAGTGAATGGTATGTATGTCATTTGAATACGGATGCAGCATTATAATAAAGGCATTTGAAAATATAGGTGGGTCCTTTTTGTAATTCAGTTTTAAATATGTATTTGAATTAGAATAAAGGATTTGGTACATTTATAAATATTGTAGGGGTGTACTCTTGTAAATTGCTTGTATATGTATATATATATATATATATATACATATATATATATATATACACACAAGCATATATATATATATATATAAACATACGCATATATAGTGCTGTATGCTTCCTTTTCTTTCCTTATTGCAATTTCCTAGATTTTGTTTAATTATCCCTCATGATATACAGGACAGTTTACATTGTGTTTCTTTAGTTAAGTTTTATTTCTTTTGTTTTGTTCTGCATGATGTAACTGATTAGCCTCTCAAGCCTTCTTGAAGTATAATTTTGAAATTATCAATAAAGAAAATGAAAACAAAATTGCACAAATATTTCTAGGAATCTTTTTTGTGCACCTCTTCAGACCCAAAGAATAATCATTCTTACCTGCTACCAATGCGTAGGGCTGTCAGCTAGCTCTGCTTCTCGACAGGCTGCTTCAGGCTTTTTTTTTTGCCCCCCCCAAGAAAAACAGGTCTATTTTATTTCAGGTCCTCTCTTATTTCACCTTGGTGGTATTAGAATTAAGAAAACCAGCATTATGGGCCTTGAGTGCAGCAGGGTAAAACTAGGCCTGAATCAGCAGAACTGAATCAGACATCACCTGGTTCCTGATCAGCAGAACTGGAACCAGGTGAAGCATCTGAAATGTTCTGTCACTTAATTTTGTCTCTTATGATGTACAAATTCACGAGGTGGGGGCTGGGGGAAGGTTGCAACTTGTTTAGTGAAGTGCACTCTGGTTAAAGGAGAGAGTCAAGTTTCCTATTTGTGAACAAGAGAGATAAGAAAGCCAGCAGCAGGCAGATGTCATTTCCTACTGAAACAAACAGCACCTGAGAAAAGGCGGAGAAGGGTTTTTTTTTTAAATCTTGCTCTGCTGATATTTCATCAGTCTGTGGCCTCTGGGGGCATTGGACACCTGTCTCTCAATTAACCAGTTAATCTGTGAAGCAAAGCATTTGCAGCCAGTAAGAGAAAACAGCTTATCAAGTAAATCAGCTCTGGCCCCTCAGGCTCTTACCGAATTGAGTATCAGTATATTTTTTTTTTAAGGGATTCTTGCACATTAGGACTAGCAGTGACCATGAAATTGTCAAGTCACACTTTTGCAATCCAAGGCTCTCTCGCTGGTTAACAACAATGGGCTTTGGTATGTATGAACTGCAGAAAGATGAGTGTATGTCTGTGAGTAGGAGACAAGCAGATCCTGCTAAGGATGCCAACTGGGAATTCAGGCTTCCAGAACTGTTTTTACTTGGTCAGGCCAGCTGCCGACACCAGTTTCTGCTGGGACAGGAGGGGCCGTAGCAGACAGCCATAGCGGGTGCTCTTCTCTGTTCCGCCGACTAGACTCTGGATGCCATTCTGCCAGCAGAGGGCGCAGAAGGAGGAGGAGATGAGCTGTGCTGTGCAGAGGAGGTGAATGCTGAAAGTAGGGGTGAATGCTGGGGTGTGACAAAGTGGTGGTGAATGTCGAGGAATGATGAGTCACAAGGAAGGGGTGAATGCTGGGGGGTGATGAGGAGGGGGTGAATATTGAAGGCCGGGAGAATAGGAGAAAATGTGCATGTGGTGTTTTTTTTCCAGCAAACAGGCCGATACAGTACAGTAACCCACGTTTGGATGCGCATTTTCGACGCGCTAGCCTTACCCCTTATTCAATAAGGGGTAATAGCGTGTCGAAAACGCACGTCCAACCCCCCCCCCCGAAACTAATAGCACCCGCAACATGAAAATGCATGTTGATGGCCCTATTAGTTATTCCCGCGCGATTCAGTAAGTAAAATGTGCAGCCAAGCCGCACATTTTAATTTCAGAAATTAGCGCCTACCCAAAGGTAGACGTTAATTTCTTCCGGTACCGGGAAAGTGTACACCCTCCGACTTAATATCATGGCGATATTAAGTCGGAGGTCCCAAAAGTTAAAAATAATTAAAAATAAAAAAAAAATTTAAAATCGGCCCGAGGCTCGCGGGTTGAAAACTGGACGCTCAATTTTGCTGGCGTCCGGTTTCCGAACCCATGGCTGTCAGCGGGTTTGAGAACAGACGCCGGCAAAATTGAGCGTTGGCTGTCAAACTCGCTGACAGCTGCCGCTCCTATCAAAAAAAGAGGCACTAGGGAATTTTACTGAATCGCGTGCACAGAAGAGCGGGTGAGCGCCCGCTCTCCCTCGACTTTTATTGTATCGGCCTGAAAGTAGGTAACCTTAGGTGCTCTTAATATTCTCTTTCCTCTCCCAGAGTTGAACTTTGGCCCCGGATGTGGCTAATTAATCTGGTTGTTTTCCTAGGTGCCAGAGAAATTATACAGGGCTTCTTTGACCTATAGGGATTGCAAAATTAAATTAATCTCATGTTTTCCTATTTGGCCTCTCTCAACAAACTCTAATCCCGACAAGTCTGATTAGAAAAGTCTGTTTGGGATTCATTCAGCTGTGAAAACTAGACCTGCAGCTAGGCTGTGGATGTCAGATTTTTTTCATATCATCCATTTCAACAACTTCAGTCTTTGATGTCTGCTGTTCATTGGGGACTATGACAAGCTCATCAATACCTAGGCATCCACTTAACGTAAGTATGGGCAACTGTCACCAGCCCAGGATCAGTGTCTTTGGAATAATTTCTGTAATGGAGGAGTAGAAAGCTAATGATGGCAGCTGACTAGGTGTGCAGCAAGACTCTTACTTCAAGCCAGGACATGTTCTCCCACACCACTACTAACATTACAGCACCTATGCTAGGGGCCAGTTACCAGGTTTGCAAAATTGTGAAGGGGCTACAGCTGGCCCTGGTACCTAAGACAAGGAGGCACAAAACAGCATTCAACACATCATGAACATACATTTCAAAACATTTTACCTAGTAACTAAGCAGTTATGCTTAGTTGCTGGCAAATAATAGACTTTAGAGAAGGGAGGCATAGCTTTTTCTGGGAACAACTTCAACACTTCTATTAGATATTGCATCAGCATCTCAAAAGAAGTGATATGAGTGACGAAGGGGAAGTTTACAAATCTCATGTTGGGTTTTTTTCTGTCTAGATTTTTTATATTTTTGGTTTGCTTTTGTAAATGAGAGAATCAGACTTCGAAAAGGTCTTATTCAAAT
This sequence comes from Rhinatrema bivittatum, assembly GCF_901001135.1. Lineage (NCBI taxonomy): Eukaryota > Metazoa > Chordata > Amphibia > Gymnophiona > Rhinatrematidae > Rhinatrema > Rhinatrema bivittatum. The sequence continues at coordinate 62,771,684 of NC_042622.1, forward strand.
CCTATGTGTACACAATCTGCCCTTCCAAGGCCTGTTCTCACTTTCCAATTTCCTTTAATTCAATTTCTTGAGATACATTTATTTTCCAGCTCTTTATTAAATCTATGCAACCTGATAAGGATGCTTCCAGCTGGGTAACTGAGTCAGATCTCCTGCAAATCCTGAGCTGGAGACGAACCCAAGATATGAAACTTTCCTGCAGCTCCAACCAAGATTGGAGTCCTGAACTCTTCCCTTTTGCAGAACTGCCAACCCATTCTTAGGATGTTCCAATGGCATCCATCCCATCTAGCACTGCTGGCTACATCGGAGATGCCACCACAACTCCAGGCCTTGCCCTCATCTTGCCAGTTTCTCCAACACTGGTGTTTCATTCACATGAGGTAAACAATGGCACCAAGTCAGCCACCATTTGTAAAGTGTTGCATCATTTTATTGTAATGCAGGTGTTAATAGAGGGGGAGTTTGAAGTCCCACACTCAGGAACACCTCCAAGGATAAACATGGAATGGCAAGACTGAAAATGCTATCCCCTGCATCCATGGGCACATTGGGGCCAACTGCAGCATCCAATTCAGCTCTCAGAACAAATCCAACCAGTGGTCCCAAAACAGAAAAGCAGGGTGCAAAGGGAGGATGCCTTACGTTACCTTTTTTTTCTTGCCCATCACAGGATAAAAACAGGTAAATAAAATTAAAGTAAAAATTGAAATAAAGGGCAAGATGTTAGGATAAATTTAGCAGGAGTTCCAGATTAGTGTTCTACACTTGCAGGTGAATCTTCAAAAGAGTTACGCTTGCAATTGTAACATACTGTTGTAGCAATTTTTAAAAGCCATTTATGCGCATAAAGTGCACTTATGCAAGTAAATCCTATGGACAATTCAACAGCATATATTGTAGCAATTTTCAAAAGCCCACCTACATGGGCAACGTGCATTTACATGTGTAAAACCCATTTTTAAGTGCATAAATGCTTTTGAAAATCAGGCTTTCTTGTGGTCATATTGGATTCCTCATGGGTTAAACTAAAAAATGAAAACATATTAATAATATACAGTATTTAGAAATGTGATGTTCTTAGCTGTCCTATAGCAATGAGAAGGGCAATTTTCAGGATTTTATGCAGGTAAGCGCGTTTTTGCCTATGTAATAACACCTTGTGTTAGTGGCTAAAGGTATGCATAGTATACTACCGTGCATGCACTTCCAATCATGCTGCCAAGGGGAAGGGTTGGGGTGGGGAGAGTGTGGTACCCAGGTGTACGTCATCACATGCACTTTGTATATACAAAGTACATGGGTATGAAAGCACCCACGTTCCTCTGCCTGCAAATTTTCAAAGGGAAGCTCTGCATGAAAACTGAAAATTGCCCCCATAACATGTGCTGTGCATGATGGCAGCTTTCAGATAAAGCCCTCCCCCTGCTCCTCAAGTCTCATGATCTTCTTTGCTAAATATGCATATGTTAACAGACACAATAACTTATAAAAGATGCCCAATTCCTCCAGTTGGCAGCACAGAACACAATCCATTGGGCCAACAGCCAGTCATTTTTCCCATCACTTTGTAAGATGCACACTTTAAAACAAAAATGTAGGCTGGTTTTAAATCAAAGGGCACAAGCCCAAATCTGACTTGTATTTAAGGATAATCCATCACTGGGGCTCTGTCAGTCCGATGATGTATTACTCAACAGAGCGGTGCCAGCTGGCAGGGACAGTTCCTGCATCCCGGCCATCTCCCAATGCTCTTCCACATTATATTTGCTAATGGAGAGTGACAACTGTACAGAGCCATGGGACAGTGCTCGCCTGTGGAGGCAAGGAAAATCACTTACCTCTGTGCAGTTTGAACATATAGCACATATTTTTTGACTGAGAAAGTAGCTGTGAGTGCCATGGTTTCAGAGACACTGCACCAACATTACAGGCACAAATGTGGAGGTAAGGAGGAGGCGGGGAACTACACGCCAGTTAGTCTGATGTCGGAGGTCTCTGCTGAGACAAAAGATTGTGCAGACTCTGGAAGTCAATGTATTACAGGATCTGAGACAGTATCGGGTGAATTTTCAAAGGGCTGCACATGTAAAAATTGGGACTTGCGCGCGTGGCCGGTCCCTGCGCGCGCCGTGCACATTTTCAAAAGGGTCTGGCCACGCAAGTAACCCCCTATAAGCACACAAGTGCTGGGCCCTGAAAAAGGGGCGGGCTGGGGGTGTGATCTGGGTGGGGAGGGGCGTGGCATGGCAGGACGGAGGCTGGCTGGGACAGCGGCAACTTGCTTCTGCTTTGGAGGAGCAGTAAGTAATAAAATAAAACATTTAGGGAAAGGTAGGTTAGGTTTAGTGGGAAGAAGGAGGAAGTGTAGGTAGGGGGGAGTAGGGAAGTTGCCTCCCAGTCCGCTCCTTAATTGGAGAGGTTTGGGAGGGAACTGGGGAAGGCCTGATTGCGTCACCACACATAGTTTACGAAAATTTGCCCCACTGTGCATGCTGCTCGCACATGCGCGCACAGATTTTAAAATCCAGCACGCATGTGTGCACGGCCATCCAATTTTATAGCATGCGCGTGCCGGCGTGTGCATGTTATAAAATTGACACGTCCATGTGCACACGCCAGGAACTGCGCTCACATGGATGGCCGTGCGCTGCTTTGAAAATCTACCCCTATGGTTTTACCAGAGGTAGGTCTTGTCAGACGAATTCAATGAATTTCTTTGACTGGTGACTAGCGATCAGGGGAAAGTGCTAGATGTAGTGCTCTTGGAGCTCAGTAAGACCTCTGATATGGCTCCACATAAGTAACATATAAACAAACCAGGAAAGCGGGGTTACAAGTGGTGTGCCGCAGGAACTGGTGTTTGGTTCTGTTCAACGTCTTTGCAAATGATATTGTTTAAGTGCTATAATAGTGATATTTAAACTTATCTGGCTATGTCAGCCAGATACGTTAAACCTGTTCAATAGTAGGTATAAGGTTAGCCGGATAAGTCTTATCCAGCAACTTTTTCAGATATATTCAGGGGCATAGCCTTGCTGCCGAATATCCTGTGTGAGTTAACCAGATACGTCTTATCCAGATAATTATTTAACCACATATTTCTGAATATGTACCCCAGCTAACTTATTTAACCAGATATTTCTCAATATTTTCCCCTTACTGTCTAACCACAGCCACTATTTTGGACCTCCCCTTGTGGCTATTATTTTCAAAGGGCAACAACGTGGTTGGTTTCCTTTTAAAAATTAACTGCAATGTAAATAGGCTGCAGCATTACTGGCTTTACATCACTAGTGAAAAATACCTTACAACATATTGTGGGTTGCAGCATTAATAATAAAGTGCCATATGGGCCTGGTCACCGTTATCAAAGGTTGCTCACATTCATAGGGTCCCTCATATGCAACTACAGCTACTAGACTGACAGAGGATACTTTTGTAAACTTTTTTCCACAGTTAAACAGGTCTTTATCCACATAAAAAGTATGTGGGAAAATTCTCTTTCTCTACCACCACCAGTACAGGTAAATGCACATGCACTATTCACTAGGGATGTGCATTGATTTTTTTTCGTGTCATTTTCGTTTCAGGTCATTATCTGTTTGATATCATTTTTAAAATGGTTTGGGGGTGTTTATTTTGGGTTTCCCTAATTTTGGAGTTAGTGCACACTAACTGAAAATGTTACCAATCAGTTAAAAAGTGTCAATTGGGGAGCAATTTGTTAGCTAGAGATATGGTTCTGCATTCCCATTGGATGCCTCCTTAATTACTTGTTTGTGTTGCTATGATTGCAAGGCAGTGTTTGTGGAGAGTTGAAGAGTGCCTGGTATCAGGTGTAAACAAACAAGTGATAAAAACATAGAAATATGGCAGAAAAGGCCCAAACGGTCCATCTAGTCTGCCCAACAAGCTTATGATAGCATCAGCCGCCCCATAATGGTAGCACTGGGGGGTGGCATCTGCCGTGCCGTACAAATTACTCCCATACTTAGCTACTCAAACTATCAAAGACAGGGTCTTTGTTGGTGGCTGTTTGAGTCCAATTCCCCATATACTCTTGCTGTTGAAGTAGAGAGCAATGTTGGAGTGATATTACAAGTATAAGGCTTATTGGTTAAGGGTAGTAACAGCCACATCAGCAAGTTACCCCCATGCTTATTTGTTTTCCCAGACCGAAAAATTCAGTGTCCTTGTTGTTTGCTGTCTGAAACTAATTCCCCTTTACCTCTTTTCCCCCTGCCATTAAAGCAGAGAGCAATAATGAGTTGCATCAACAGTAAGAAGGATTAAGGGTAGTAACCACTACACCAGCAAGTTACCACATGTGCTCTTTTCCTTATCTCCGTCCTCTAGCCTCTAGGGATCTACAATGTTTATCCCATGTCCCTTTGAAGTCTTTCACCATTTTTGTCTTCACCACCTCCCCCGGAAGGCATTCCAGGCATCCATCACCCTCTCCGTGATGTTGGTTCTGAGTCATCCTCCCTGAAGTTTCATTTCATGACCCCTAGTTCTACTGATTTCTTTCCAATGGGGAAGGTTTGTCGATTGTGCATTATAAAAACCTTTCAGGTATTTGAAAGTCTGTATCATATCTCCCCTGCACCTCCTCTCCTCCAGGGTATACATATTTAGGTCCTCCAACCTCTCCTCATAAGTCATTTGATGGAGGGCATTTTTGTTGCCCTTCTCTTCACCGCCTCCATCCTGTCTCTGTCCCTTTTGAGATATGGTCTCCAGAACTGAACTCAATACTCCAGGTGAGGCCTCACCAAGGACCTGTACAAGGGGATTATCATCCCCTTTTTCTTACTGGTTATTCCTCTCTCTATGCAAACCAGCATTCTTCTGACTTTAGCTATCATCTTGTCACATTGCTTTGCCATCTTCAGATTGCTAGACACTATCACTCCAAGGTCCCTCTCTTGCTTTGTGCACAACAACCTTTCACCCCCCATCACATATAGCTCTTTTGGATTACCACACCCCAAATGCATGATTCTGCACTTCTTGGCATTGAATCCCAGCTGCAATATTTTCGACCACCGTTCAAGCTTCCTTAAATCACATTTCATTCTCTCTACTCCTTCCAGTGTGTCCACTCTGTTGCAGATCTTAGTATTATCCGCAAAAAGACAAATTTTACCTTCTATCCCTTATGCAATGTCGTTCACAAAGATATTGAACAGGACTGGTCCCAATACCGATCCTTGCGGTACTCCGCTTAACACCGTTCTCTCTTCAGAGTAGGTTCCATTTACCATCACACGCTATCTTCTATCAACCAGTTTGTAATCCAGGCTACCACCTTGGTGCTCACTCCCAAGCTTCTCATTTTATAAGTGATGCAATAATAGCATCAAGTTCTAGTCAGCAAAAGCATGTAATGCAGATGCATATTTAGAATTTGCCAATCCCTTTGTATTTTAGGAAATGGCATTTTGGGATATGCATACTTGAATTCCCCTGGTGTGAATCTGTGTGTTTAAGTGGGGGGAGGTGACTGGTGAGAGGGTAAGTGATGTGGGTGAATGTATGGGGTGACAGGTGGGAGACTGGTTGGGGTGATGAATGGAGACAGAGAGGCAACTTGGTGTATGTGTGGGGTGATCTGTCACCCTATACAGTTACCCCAGTCACCCCCCCACACACACCAGGCTGCCTCTCTCTCCCACATGTCACCCCAATCACTTCCCCTCTCACCAGTCCCACCCCACACACAACAGGCTGCCTCTCTCTTACCAGTCACCACACCAAGCAGTCTCTCTCTCCCACAAGGTGTACAGACCCTCCTGACCACCCAAAGCCTGCCAAGAATGAAGCAGGTTAAAAATGTAGAAACCAGAAAACAACAAAATTCTCTCAATGTCCTTCGACCTTCCAGCCCTATTAGAGGACGTGGCAAGGCATGTGTTTCCCTTCTCTTTTGTCAGACTGGGGGCCTAACTCACGGGCCGATACAGTAAGGACGCATAAGAAACAGTGCGGCAGTGCCGGGCGCCCGCTTGTTTGCCGCGCGCATATTTTGGTTCACATACCGCTCGATTGAGTATTCAAATTAGACGCAAATCCAAGCGGCGTCCAAAGTGCGTCAATGAAGCGGTAGGCGTTCGCAATCCATTTTACTGTATAGAGCGGTATGCAGTGCCTATACAGTATCCAGGGTGTGCTGGTACCTGTCATTTCAAATGTCATTTGACATGTCATTTGAAATGTCATTCCACCAGGTAAGTGGATGGTTCTTTTCTACAGACCCCGCTGCCTTGAAAGCCCGGACGGACGTCCAAGCCACAATGCCTCCGATCATGGACGCCCGGATACAGGCGGGAAGGTCCATGAACGGACCTTGGACGTCCGAGGTTGCGGCTTCCATTCATGGGCCTTCCTGCCTGTAGGCCCCGCTGCCTTGAGCGCCTGGCCGGACGTCCAAGTTTCCCAGTAAATACATGGATATGCCACACTGTGGATTCTCTGGTGTACAGTTTGACTGGCAGCACATAAAAATTATTTAACAGTACATACATGGATCTGCAGCACTGTGTATTCTCAAGTTTGTATTCTCAACTCAGCGATGTGTTCTTATTTCAGCATCTACTACAGCCTTATTCTAGACGCAGGAGGAAGGCTCCGTATAGGCGTCCATAGAGTTGTCCGTATAGGCGTCCTTAGAGGCGTCCGTATAGGCGTCCGTAGATCCGTGGAGGCGTTCGTAGAGGCGTCCATATAGGTGTCCATAGAGGCATCTGTAGAGGCGTCCGTAGAGGCGTCCATGTCTCTGCTGGACCCTGGAGCCTCAGGACGCCTAGCGGATTCCCATCTCTCCGGTGCCCGTAGAGGCATCCATGTCCAGAGCCTCAGAGACGTACAGTTTAACCCTAGCCTATCGCGGCTCCCATCTAACGCCAGGGACAGGGTAGGCGGTAAATATTCAGGTTAAAGACGCGGTAAATAAGCTGATTAACAGAGCGATAATTTGGGCACACGTTACTGTATCGGAGGGAATAGCTAATCCGATCATTAACATGTCAATTACATGTGGCGGGCAGAAAGGGATACGTGCCCTTTTCAGCAAGCGGTAAGGACGCGTAAAAGCCGATACTGAATCGCGGGTACGCCTTACGTGTCCAAAACGTGCGTCCAAAGCGGGTTAAAAACTGGGTAACCACGGCCGCGCTTTACTGTATCGGCCCGTCAGAAAGCACACATGAATTACTACCTTCCCTTTCAAAAGCAAACCTTATCTGCCCTGCTCTTATCTAATCTAGCCCCCCCGCCCCTTGGGCCTATGAGACATCACACTCCAGATAAACTCTGGGGGATATGTAGAGACCTCCAAGGGGGTCTCTACATATGATTTGATACTAATTAAAGGTTTTAGGTCCGTAACATGGTGACAACTTATCTAGGTACAAAATCAGGCTGTGGGTAGGTAGAAGCACACCTTCTTGGAAATGGTCCAGAAAACAGAGGACTCCTAAGGAATCTAAAGTTTTTGGCTGCTGTACATAGTAGTTAATAATAGCTGTTCTCAAGGTAAAATTGTTTAACTGCAGCCAGTCAGCTTTGGGGACATGGAAGAGGTAATTAATTATCAGACAGACTTAACATTGGGGCTACTTTTTAGCACATTTTAAAAAATTTGAAAGTGTAAATTTCTGTATGGGCATCTGGCTGCTTGGCTATCAGGAACTGTCCAGAGCAGCGGTTCTCAACCGGTGTGTCGCGACACACTAGTGTGTCTCCAAGCACCGGCTAGTGTGTCGCGTGCTCCGGGTCTCTCCCGCTGCTGTTTCTTCCTTGCTGCCGTTGCCGCCGCGCTATCAGCACGTTCAAGCCCAGCGGGAACGGCAGCGGCGCTAAAAGAAGCTGTGGCACTTCTGGCTGGGCCTTTTCTTCTTCCCGCGCGCCCCCCCCCCCCCCGTGACCCGGAACAGGAAGTGATACGCGGTGCGCGGGAAGGAGAAAGAGCCGGCCCGTGCCGCGTGATAAAGTAGCAGCGGCAGCAGCAGCGTCATCGGCCCCCGGGCAATCGAAGCAGCCGGTAATCAAGAAAGGAGAGAGCAGCTTGAGCCTCCCGTGGCCGATGGGATTCTACTTTCTTGGCTTGCGGGGGCTGGAGGAGGAGGCTGCTGCAGTTTCCATTTGTGCTCCGGGGGGGGGGGGGGGGGAGGAAGTGAGTGAGAGAAAGAAGCAGCCAGCCTGCGTGTGATTGAGAGCACTTTGTGAGTGAGAGAAACTGGTCAGAGAGTTGATGTGGTGTATATGTGAGAGACAATGAAAGTGACTGCTCAGGGAGATGACTGATGTGTATGTGAGAGTGTGAGACATTAGTCAAGGAAGTGACTGATGTGTGTGTGTGTGAGAGAGAGAAAAAGCATGGAAGTGAGAAATCTGGGTATGTGAGAAAGCAAGGGCGTAAGAAGCCTGGTGTTGGGGGGGAGGGGGTGTGTGTGTGTGTGAAAAAAAGCATGGGAGTGAGAAGCCTGATTATGTGAGAGAAAGAGCATGGGAGTGGGAAGCCTGTGTGTGTGTGCATGCATGAGAGCGAGAGACTGGTTGGTAAGGTGACGGGGTGTGTGAGAAAGAGACTGGTGTTTGTGAATATGAGAAAGAATGTGATTCAGGGAATGAGAAGCCTGTGCAGTGGAGAGCGAGCATGGAAATGAGAGAGAGACTGGTGTGTGTGTGTATGTATGTGTGTGTAACAGAGAGAAAGTGATTATGGGAATGAGAAGCCTGTGCATGTGAAGAGAGTGAACATGGGAGTGAGAAACCTGGGTGTGTGTGAGACACAGCATGTGAGGGAGAAGCCTGTATATGTAAGACAGAACATGGAAGTGGGAAGCCTGTGTGTGTATGCATGAGAGAGATCAGGTGATTGGTGTGTGTGTGTGTGTGTGTGTGTGAAAGAAAGTGATTATGGGAATGAGAAACCTGTGCATGTGAAAAGTGAGCATGGGAGTGAGAAACCTGGGTGTGTGTGAGACACAGCATGGGAGTGAGAAGCCTGTATATCTGAAAGAACATGAGAGTGGGAAGCCTGTGTGTGTGTATGCATGAGAGAGATCAGGTGACTGGTGTGTGTGTGTGTGTGTGTGTGAGAGAGAGAGAAAGAAAGTGATTATAGAAATGAGAAGCCTGTGCATGTGGAGAGAACAAGCATGGGAGACTGGTGAGTGTGTGTGAGACAGAGAAAGTGAATATGAGAGTGAGAAGCCCGTATATGTAAGTAGAACACGGGAGTGGGAAGCCTGTGTGTGTGTATGGCATGAGAGAAACTGTTCAGGAAGGTGACTGGTGTGTGTGTCAAAGACTGGGAGATGATTAGTGTGTGAGAGACAGAAACTGGTCATGGGGGCATGACTGGTATGGTGTGTGTGTGTGAGAGACATGGGCATTAAGGAAGAGGACCATGAGTATAGAGCTTAGCCTCTACTGCTGCTTCTGCTGTGTGCTACGGCCTGCATGGAAGAGGAGCAGGAGAGCTGCTGGAGGGGGTAAGTAAAGGTGGCTTTTTAAGTTTATTTTTCTTGATTGACTGCCATTTTAATTATTTAATATTATGTGATGTGTCTGCTTTTTTTGAAATATTTTATTGGTGTTTGGAGAATTTTTTAATAGTTTTTAATAGTTTTTAATTGTTGGATGTTATTCTGTTCATAGCTATTTAGAAACATTTATTCTGCTTATTAGTATAGTTTTACAATTATTTCTGTGTGGGGATCTATAGCTGCTTGCTAGTTCTGTTTTCCTAATAAGAGGTGTATTGGTTTTTAGGGCCTGATTTAATATTTGTAGTGTTGCCTTTTCATAGATAGGGTTGCTCCTATTTGAGTGTATTCCATAATACAAGTGTAAATGTGTGTGGATTAGTTTATGTGCATTACTACAGATCCTGGGAGTATGTTAGGTCGGTTCTGTGTCTGTTACCGAGATGAAATATTTTACTAGCATGTAAGAGTTTTATCATTCTTATTTGTTGTGTTTTCTCAAGAGGACATGCATTGGTGGTAAACTGCTGTCTTTTCATAAGTAGGGCTATTGAGCCTGGAAGTAGAAGGAGTTTGAGTTGCTGTTACTGAGATGACACCAGAACCAGAATATTTTTTTTGTAGGGTGAGTTGTATGGGGAATGTCATAATTCTGCTTTACATCCATTATTGTGGGTCAGGGGGGTTCCCGTGGATGCAAACTGAACTTTTACATCTAGCCCCGTGACGATCATGGGTCAGTGTGTCACGCATGTGAGAACCATCTGTCAGGTGTGTCCCGACAGAAAAAAGGTTGAGAACCACTGGTCCAGAGAATGATGTTGAACAGCTGTGAGACATCCTTTTTTTGGCATATGCATTTTCCCCTTGAAATCCCATGTTTATTTATGCAAGAGATCACAAAGGAAAGGAATTGCTTCACTATCTCTATCATCATGCAAGAAATCATTTGAACTGTAGCATCAGTTTGGAAACAAAAGTGATAATATAAGAGGCACATCAAGGAATGTTACATTGCATTCACCATCTTTGCAGGAGTTTTGGGTGAGCTTTGGTGATTATATGCACTGAAAATTGGAAGACAGAGGATCAGTGTATGACTTGAAGGCTAGGTCTGTATGTTTTATGATATGAAAAGCTGGCTGTATCTTAGACTTTAGCAAGGAGACGCTGCTGCCAGAGTTCCCACTCCCTCAGCAAAACAGCCAGAGAGCCATACAACTCCAAAGGGCAAAAGCAGAATTTTTAACAAAATTTCCCAGGTCATTTCAATTCATTTAAAACAAAAAGAAAGAAAAATGAGTTTATTTTCATTTGCTTCATTTTTTTTTTAAAATAAGGCCATCAGTCTGCAGCAGAAGGATAGATAGCAATCACCACAATGTCCATCCATTCAACTAGGGGAACTGGAAAAAATAACCAAACTGAGTCCTGGAGGTGTTCAAAATAAATAGTTTATTGTAACTTAAAGATGAGTACCGGTTCCTGTCTGTAATCTGAAAGTAAAGAAAAAAGAGCCAGGACCCCGAGAAGCAGGTACCTCTGGTAAGTCCGAGGAGGCAGAGTAGCTTGGGAGGAGTAGCCGAAGCAATCTCCTTGCTAACTCAGGGGGTCATTTATCAAAATGCGGTAAGGCGTTTTCGCATGCGATAGGCCTTTAACGCATGTGAAAACGTGTTTACCGCATGCGATCGCACCATATTGTATGGTGCGATGCAAATGCAAAAACTGGGAGGAGTAGGGGCGGAGAGGGGATGCAAATTCAAAACCTGGGTGGAGAGTGGGCTGGGTTAGCCTGCCTGCGAAGAGGTATCGCAGAGCCATAACGCCAATTTTAACAACACCTCTTTCAGATGCGCTAGGCTGTGCGATAGCAGCTGGGACCATGCGGTGACGTACCTTTGCCATTGCAAAATGCGATAAATACTACATTAGCATAAACCATGCCCCTTTTGCTATCGCATGCGGTACTTACCGCATTTTGATAAATCTAGGCCTCAGTTAGATAGCGAAATAGAGACCTTTAAATATTGGAAGCGGATGACGTCATCTCAGGGGGATGCCCCTGAGGTTCGCGCTCTTGCTGGTACTTCAATCAGCGTGCGCCCTAGGTCTTCAGGCAACATGGCGGATCTGCAATGTCGAGCCAGACCGGGGTCGCCAGAGAGAGACGGCATGAAGACGCCATGGCAGCCAGCCGTCCATCAGACCCGGAGGGAGTCGCCACAGAGGTAAAGAGGGCGGAGTGAGGATGTTGAGTAGGACGGTCGCAACATCTATATCTATATCTATCTATCTATCTATATATGTGGTTGGAGCTATGCCAGTCACTATCTAGGGGCAGTAGGAGGGGTTTTGATATTTATAATTCCTCCCATTGCTATAACCCCCACCTTTTGGGCTTGTTGGGGATCTAAAGTCTTATGGAGCATGCTCAGGGGAGGTTGCAGGACCCTGTGTGAGAAGAGATCCTGATTTAAGTTTTGCAAATTTGTATTTTTTCACCATTGGGAAAGGGAGATTTTTTTCTGCCCCCCCCCCCCTCCTTTTTCTTTGAGTTGGAGACTTTCAGGAACAGAACAGGCCTTTCCCCCTGGAAGGTCTTTTGAAGAGGAATCATCATGGGAGAAACATCAGGAGATCTTCATCCTGGGGCCTAGGATACTGCCAGGTGAAGTTTGGGATTCAATGTAATGAGGAAAGGGATCCGGTCTCTGTTAGGATTCCCCAGCCACCTTGGGATAATCATCTGACATCTTTCCTTACTATGGAGAATACCCCTGTTTCAAGCCCCTGCCTAGAGGGACATTTCCACAGAATTAGAGAGCATTTGAATCCGGTCTCATGTAAATCTGGGAACACTGGAAGTTTCTGGACACTATATGTTTTGCATCTATTGATTCTCTTACAAGGAATTGCAGTAAATTATAATTTGAACACCCCTCCAGTGAGTCCTGCCTGGTTTGTAAGTGTGTCTGCCCCAAAAAGCTATGGTAACACATACACACAGGAGAACACTACTGCCCGAGCCAAGAAGGTTAGCTTCATCCCCAGAGAAGAGACCCACACCCTGGGGACTCGGGACAGGGGAATGAGAAGTGTGAGGACAGCTCCAGTTATAAATTCTTTTATGGCCCTTCAGGATATGTGATATCCACTGAGAAAGGGTTACACATATAAATCAAGCTTTCCTGTTACATGGCTGATTAAATTTAAGAAAAGACCAGTCGTCCATCAAATCCCACCTCCTGATTGCCTAATATCTCTCTCTACAAGGTATTCCAGGGGAAGGTAAACAAAAATCAAACGCTCTGCAATTAGAGTTACTTCAGTTCCTTCCTGACCCTAAATATGACCAGCGACTCTGAATCACCAGATTGACCACTTTTTTTCCTGGTGAGTCGCCGTGTCCCAAAAAACTAGTCCAATTAATTCTGGAATTGCCTTAATGTTGTAGCAGCCATACCTGCTACCGCCGGCAAAATCTTTTCTTTGAAAGTGGAGACATTTGTTGCCCCTTAATCTTAGAGGGCGCCCCCTTCTTTTGTTTGTAACTGCGGCAGTAAAAAGATCATCTATCACATCCCCTGTAAGGCTGCAGGGGCAGGGCCTGCTGCTCGGAAACCCCTGGTGATTCTTGCTAAACATTTTCCCCCCAAGTACTGGTGCCTACTTTCATCTTACTGCTCTGCAGAACATAGGACCTGAGCCATTTAAATGGGCAGAGATTCCAAACGTGCTGCTTCTAAGTACAGTATTACTAAGAATTGCTAAAATTACATAGTAACATAGCAATGACGGCAGAAAAAGACCAAATAGTCCATTCAGTCTGCCCAGCAAGTTACTTATGTTAGTAACTGCCGCTCTGTGCCGGTTACCCCCAAGCCTTATGTTAAGGGTAGTAATATTTACAATCAAAACCAAGCAACTGACAAAACCATAACACAATTACTGCAAGCAACGTTTTTACGGAGTGAGATAATTCAGACCGTGCTGCCTGAACGTGCTTTGCTTTTGGACTTGGCCGTAGAAGCAGGCCTGTGCTTTTTCCCTAATGTCTGCGTTGGCTGTTGTCCGAATCCGGTTCCCCTTTCTGCCCCACTGTTGAAGCGGAGAGCAATGTTGCAGTTGCGTCACAAGCATCAAGGCTAATTGGTTAAGGGTAGTAATCCCCGTTCCTTCTGTCAAGGGCAGCAGTAACTGCCCCTTCATTTATTTATTTATTTATTTGCAGATTTTTTATATACCGGGGTACGTAAGTAACATCACCTCGGTTTACATTAAAACAATAATTCAGCATTGCGCTTTACAATATAACATAGAAACTGAACAAATACAAAACCATGTATAACTTTGTATTAAAAGAATATAATCGAAATATAAGAGACTATGGAAATGGTGAAGAATGGTATAGGACTCAGATCATGCAGGTTACCCCCCTCCATGCACCCTTTCCTTCATTTCCAACCTCTAGCCTTTAGGGATCCGCATTGTTTATCCCATGCCCTTTTGAATTCATTTATTCTTTTTCATCCTTACCACCTCGTCTGAAAGGGCATTCCAGGCATCCACCACCCTCACCAGGAAGACATTTTTCCTGAAGTTGGTTCTGAGTTTCATTTCCGATAGATAAGGTTCCAAGATCAAGCATCACTAAAACCTTTCAGGTATCTGAAGGTCTTCCAGCTGAAGCCCTTGTGATTTAAAACCAAGAATGGGGTTCCGGTCTTGGTTCGCCAGTGCCATTTCCAATAGCAGCAGCAGCTCCTGGCCCATCATGCGATTTTCAACCACAAGCGGGAGCAGGAGAGGAAGTGGCGGTGGAAGGACAGGGCTGATGCTGCTGCATTTGCAAAGTGAGCCCCACACGTCACGGCCGGAGCCAGCAGCGGCCACCAGCACCCAGGAACTGCCAGAGGCCCTGGACTTGCAGAAGGACTTAACTCCAGCCCCGCTGCAATAACAAATGTGTGGTGAGCGTTGGGGGATTTTCTGCATCAGGGGGGTAATAGCTAATGGCCTCATCTACATGGAATTTACACGTGATGAGCGCTATCGGCTAAGCAGTTGTTTGGGCGCCTGTTCTGGACACGCTAATCCCCTTTTTTGCTTTGGGAGTCCGAATCGCACGTCCGACTGCGCATAAACCTATGTGAAGCGAGGGAAGCCCCACCCACGAACACCTTCTTCCCCAGATGGAGGCACCGGGTGCCAAAAACGCGAGAACCAACGGAGTCTGCCCTAGGGGGTGTTCCCCCCAGGTCAGTCCTGAACCCAGGAATGCCCCCGCGAGATAAGTGGTCAAGGAGGTGTTACATCTGGAATGAAAGAAATGAATTAAAATTTGTTCATTTTCATTTGCTTCTTTTAAAAAAAAAAAAAAAAAAAAAAAAAAAAATAAAGCAGCCAGTCTGCAGCAAAAAATCCTGAAATACTGTTAGACCACCTTCACCCAACCCTCTTCACTCCCTGCTTTCTGCTTTTTCAGGAGCTGTTTTTCCCTTTCCCTCCATCCCCTCCTTTCACCGTACGTGAGGTGGCTTTGAGCTGGGCTGGGCTGATTTTCCTGTGCCTGCAGAAAAGGCAGTTGTTGTTATTTTTTGTTGGGCTGTCCCATAGTTCTTGAAACATTTCTTCCTGTCGGTCATTCATGTGCACAACCACGTTTCCTGGGCACCTGATGCATTTGAGTGCTAGGGACGCACAATTTTTCTCTAGCACTTCCTTTTTAACGCAGCAGCTCATTTTAATAATGCATCGGTTAGGGATGTGAATCGTTTTTTGACGATTTAAAATATCGTCCGATATTTTAAATCGTCAAAAATCGTTAGGGCCACGATACAATACCAATTCCCCCGATTTATCGTCAAAAAATTGTAAATCGGGGGAAGGGGGAAGGGGGAGGGCAGGAAAACCGGCACACTAAACCCCCCTAAAACCCACCCCCGACCCTTTAAATTAAATCCCCCACCCTCCCGAACCCCCCCCAAATGCATTAAATTACCTGGGAGTCCTCCGTAGCGGCGGTCCGTGGCTAAATCGGGGGAAGGGGGAGAGCACGAAAACCGGCACATTAGATCGTGAGGTCTTCAGCCGGCGCCATTTTTCAAAATGGCCACCGCAAAATGGCGGCGGCCATAGACGAAAACGATTCGACGCAAGAGGTCGTTCCGGACCCCCGCTGGACTTTTGGCAAGTCTTGTGGGGGTCAGGAGGCCCCCCCAAGCTGGCCAAAAGTTCCTGGGGGTCCAGCGGGGGTCAAGGAGCGATTTCCTGCCGCGAATCGTTTTCCGTACGGAAAATGGCGCCGGCAGGAGATCGACTGCAGGAGGTCGTTCAGCGAGGTCCGGAAATCTCGCGAGGGTTCCGGACCTCGCTGAACGACCTCCTGCAGTCGATCTCCTGCCGGCGCCATTTTCCGTACGGAAAACGATTCGCGGCAGGAAATCGCTCCTTGACCCCCGCTGGACCCCCAGGAACTTTTGGCCAGCTTGGGGGGGCCTTCTGAACCCCACAAGACTTGCCAAAAGTCCAGCGGGGGTCCGGAACGACCTCTTGCGTCGAATCGTTTTCGTCTATGGCCGCCGCCATTTTGCGGCGGCCATTTTGAAAAATGGCGCCGGCTGAAGACCTCACGATCTAATGTGCCAGTTTTCGTGCTCTCCCCCTTCCCCCGATTTAGCCACGGACCGCCGCTACGGAGGACTCCCAGGTAATTTAATGCATTTGGGGGGGGGGGTTCGGGAGGGTGGGGGATTTAATTTAAAGGGTCGGGGGTGGGTTTTAGGGGGTTTTAGTGTGCCGCTGGACCACCAGGTAATTTAAGGCATTTGGGGGGGGGGTTCGGGAGGGGGGGGGATTTAATTTAAAGGGTCGGGGGTGGGTTTTAGGGGGTTTTAGTGTGCCGGCTCACGATTTTAACGATTATGACGATACTTTACACACACAAACGGCAACAATACAATTCCCTCCCCCTCCCAGCCGAAATCGATCGTTAAGACGATCGAGGACACGATTCACATCTCTAGCATCGGTTGCCCAGGAGAGGTGGCAGTGCGCGCGTTAGGAAAACGGGTGCTCAGTATGAGCACCTGATTTATCGTGCATCTTATTACATCGGCTTGTCTGTCTGTTCCTCTCCCTCTGTTAATTATACCCTTTTTGTCTATGCATCTAAAAGTATGTTTATAGGGATTGCATGCAATTTCCCAAAATATGGTCCAGGGATAGAAAACAACTGGCTTTCTCTTGTGACTCCCCACAGAGCCTGTGCATCTACTGTTTATTTCTTTCTTTCTCACACTTGTTGTACAGTCAAATGATGAAGGGATCAGTGGTGAGAATGCTGAGATCAATAAGGCTTACCTTCTGAATACATCCTAAGTGAAACTTGTCACACTTAGGACAAATAACACCATTACACATCCCCATGCACACAATCCCTAAAACATTGAAGAACCACACAGGAACTCCCCAACATGCACCTGTCCTTCCACATAACCTGGAGAGCAATTCACCCAATTCATAAGAGCACAGATCCTGTGAAAATACTCACACCACTACACTTTCACTTACAATGCGCATCACCCCTCACATTCCCACACACTGCCATATATAGCACCTACCAACTCTGATGCATAACACTCCAGCTATACCACATCCAGACAGAAACCCACCAACATGGTGGAAAAGGGGGTAAGGATAGGGACAAGGGGAATGAATGACGAACAAAAAGATGAATGGAAGAGTATGGAAATGAAAGACTTAAGGAATATAGAAGGGCCTGTGAAAAAAATGGACAAAATGGAAACACCATAGCTGGGCTGGACAGGGAGACACGGGAAAAAAGGGAGTGACAAGGAAGACTAAATGCAAAGTGTAAGAAAAAAACCAAACAGTGTTCACCAATCAATACAGATGCCCACACCCACAGAAGCACACAGACATTCATTTCTATCCTGCCTCTAACACATCTAACTCCTCAAAACAAACCACAACTCCCACCTTCTCATACACCGCAGTGTCCCCATGCAACTCCCTTAAACCCATATATGCATCCTGTGTATAAACCTCTCCCATAAACCCTCTATGCCAGCACACTCTGCACTTACAACCTCAAATCAAAGCACCATGAATCCTAATTTTTCCAGAGATGCCTCCAGACAACACCTGAAAGCCCCTCCTACCAATACCTCTTCATGCACAGAACCCGCATACAAGCGGCAGGTGCCCTTTACATCCCCTATCTAAAGCCCGCACAGAATTCCCCACCCTGCCAGCCACATACACCCTACACTGATGCTGACACACAACACATCCGCACAACACAGACACACCCATGAGGCACAGAAAACCCCCATTGTACCTCACAGGACCCATACTACCACAAACCATGTTACAACTCATGCCAGCATACATTTCACCACACATACTACATACAAAATGCCGCCAGCAAAATTAAAAAAATGACATCCCAACACAGCAAACACTGGGGGGTCATTTACTAAGCATTTTTTCCATAGATACAGAATGGGAGAAACCCTTTAGTAAATAGACCCCATTGTTTACAAATAAATTTTCAATTCATAAAGAAATTATTGTTCTCTCTACATTCCTCAGGCTAACTCTTTTTCACTTCCCTATAAGACAAATTTCAATTTCCTCTACCTGCACAAACTATTAATCAAATCAATCAACAGCTCCATCTATTTTCAACATACTTTAACTACTATAAGGGCCAGATTTTCAAAGGGTTATGCGCGCCGGGCCTATTTTCAAAAGGCCCGGCGACGCGCGTAAAGCCCCGGGAAGCATGTAAGACCTGGGGCTTGCAAAAAGGGGCGGCCTGGGGTGATCCATAGGCGTGGTGGGGGCATGGCCAGAGGCCTCTACAGAGAATGGTAGGGGGGAAAAGGCAGGGGAGGTAGGGGAAGGGAAGGGAAGGGAAGGTGGGGTGGGGGGTAGGGAATGGGTGAAGGCAATGCGGCTCAGCACGGGCTCGGTGCGTGCAAGATGCACAATTGTGCACCCCCTTGCATGTGCCGACCCCCGATTTTATAACAAGTGCACCTACGTGCACATGTTATAAAATCGTTTGTCCATGTGTGCGCGCCGGATAGCGCTCACATGGACGTGCTCGCGCATGTTTTAAAATCTACCCCTATATGTCTAATGAACAGAGTTTCACTTCTTTGCTTTCAATGCATAGCATGTATTCGCGCATACACATACATACCTGCGTATGTTGGGGTAGAAATACATGTGTGACCAACCCTTTGATTTGTCACTAGGTCCCTCAGCATCTGGACTAGTGACAGCATAGGATTTTCCATTCTCTTTCAGTCTCTCCACTGAGCTGACTGTGATTGGCTATCTCAGGGGCATAAGGCAGAGTTAGAAGAGTATAGAGGGGGGTCATTTTGAGTTAGAAGTTGAGGAGTAAGAAGCTGTTTTGTTTGATCCCCTCTGAGCTGGGCCTACTAATCCAGTTTGGTACTTTTCTTGCGTTTGCAGGAGATTCCTCCCTTTTTGTAGAGAGTTACGTTTTTTGTAGATTTTGGTCCAGTTTTGATAAGTTTTCTTATTCTGGGGAATACTCTGTGCCTTGGGAAAGTGAGCAACCCCCTCTAATCCTGAGAGCGGGGGCTGGATAACTGTGAGCAACTCCCTCTACCCCACAGAGAAAGCGAGACCAGTGACAGCACTATACAGTGTGAGACTTTCTGGATAGAGATTTTTGGATTTCCCCCCTTTTTTGTTCGTGTGAAGGTTTTTGTCCCACCCCTCTGCACAACCTGATGAAGGAGACCGAGAGATGTGAGCTGCACTGGAACATCTGGGCCTCTCTCCCTGAGAGGTCCTTCAAGGTTATACCATCAAGCCTTGGGAGACTCCCCATCGGATCTCCACCCCAAAGGGATCGGGACGCAGGCTGTGAGAGTCAGACTGAGCTTTGGACTCAAGTAGGATCTTTTCGTGGCGAGGGGCTTTCCCATGGGACTTCCCCTCTACTGGGCTGTTGCACAGATGAGTAGGCAGTGGCACGCTCGCTCCCAGGAGCGGGAGAGATGGAGACCAGAAAGATACACACAGCGTAGGAGGGACTCTCCATCACCTGGGCCACAGAGGTTTTCCTCTCCCCCCAAAGAAAGAGCTCACTCCCTGGGATGTTTGGAAAGGAAGAGAAGGATGGCAAGAGCAGCCCTGACTTATAAATACTTTTATGGCCCGAGGGGAACCACCAACACCCCAGCAAAGGGTTACACATACATTTTATAAAACATGAGTATTTTATTATAAAATACTAGCATAGATCTGCTCGCAGACATATATGCGCGTACATGCCGCTGTGTGCATTTGTCTGAAAGTTATCCTAATAGGTTTTTACTGCTTGCTAACTCTGCTTACTCCACAGGATAAAATTAGCACACATTAAAAACATTTCTGCTCACCAATCAAAACAAAATAAATACCATGTCCTTAATAACTGCTACCACACAGACATCCGTGCATTGTCTGGCACGGGCAAGTGAAGCCCCTAGGAAAAAAATAAATACCCTACTTTTGCTAACTGAAAAATGTCCTTTGAAGTACATGCTCCTTAATAGAGAACCAACAAATCTGTACATAAACATCCCGTAGCTTTCTGAAAACAGTACATAAAGCAGCCCTAAGGAATAGTGTGGCATGAAACACTGGTGGACCCCTAAGCTTACTGCAGTGAGACTGCAGAAAACAGCCACTACAGCTTGCTCGGCAGTGATTCTGCTCGTTAATATCTATCAAATTGTGACCAAAATGAACATTTATTTTGTTAAAATGGATGTAGTGCTGTCTCTAAAATCTTGAATTCATTCTATGAAAGGATTTCTGTCTTCTGGGGAAACTTGTCTCTCTTTTTTTACTTGAATGGTTTACTGGAAAGGGAGTTCAGCAAGCCAAGTTATCTTATAAAAAATCCAATTTTCCATTTTGTCTTATTTATTTTAGTAATGCAATGAAAGAGTCTCCATTCTTTGGAGAAACAGCTCTGAGCCTCTCCCGTTCTCTGAAAAAAAGTACTGTATGGGAGTGTGCTTTGGTTTTTGTTATTAATCTAAATTCTACAAAACCTAACTCTGCCTTCAGGGAATCTCTTGCTAAAACACGTGCTTTCATTGCAGGAAGCTCTGGAACCGGAGCATTGCTTCAAAGATGGAATACTTGGTTGTCTTGACTCGGGAGAGAGGAGAGTGAGGGATAAGCATCCAAGCTTTGAAACACGGTGCAGGAAACTTGTCCAGAAAGGCAGATGCCTCTTCGCTATGCACAGCACATGCTGCTAAATGCACTGCGATGAGGCTGCTGTGCTGTCCTCCTTCAGGGAAGTTTATCAGAGCAGCGGTGGAGTGAGTTTTACATGAATGTGGCACTGGGAAGCGTGTTGGGCGTTTTGTCCTGCCTTTGACAGTCACATGTGGTAGAGATCACGTCCGCACCCTATTTATCAAGGCCACATTTTCTTCCAGTTTTTGTCATCGCATCATGCCCTTCAGAGCAGCAACGCAAGGGTACCAGGATGGTTTAGAGTTACAAGAGACAGACTGAGGTAGCCGTGCTTCTGCCTCATTCCATGCAGGGACTTGACTTGACCTTCTTTTATTTATTTAGGAAAGAAATGAAAACTAAGAGGTCCAGATTCAGTAAGCCTGTGAGCAAAACAATTATCCGGGTAATTTCAACCGATCACTGGCTTACTGAACAAAATGGAAAAAAATAAAGATTAGCCTCTAGGCAGACCCCCTTCCCCCCCCACCCCGATGTCTTAAAAAAATAGTGACTGAGCAAGGCTGATCCCACCCCTTCCCTACCATTAACATAATAGTTTAGAAAAGCTCCTTACCTGACAACCCTCAAAAGTCTTCTCTAACCTAGAGAACGAGGAATAAATGTTCTACCTCCTCTCACTCCCTTAATATATAAGTTCCAGAGCTCTGGCAGCTTCTGGCACTTATTTATTCTTTTATTCACGTCATCTGTTTACTAATTGGCCCTTCACTGTCAGCTGACAATGAAGAGCCAATCAGAATTGAGCTCTGAGCAGGGAGGGATTGACCTCCTTCAGTGTTTTAAGATAGAGGAACTACAAGTCCATGCATGCAATGACTGTAAAATCACAATCAGGACTAGCTCAGCCTCTGCCTATAGACATAGAGCTATTGGTAACCTTACTGCAAGACAACTACCAGATTCAGGATGTAAAGTTACCAAAACTTTTATGTCACAAGGGAAAGACTGATCCTGTCCTGGCTTTACCTCGCTGCGTGCAGGAAGATTGAGCATTGCTTTTGTTAAGGAAATCAGAACTGTATGTCCATGTTGGACTAGTCTGCCCCTTATGACATAGAATTGTTGGCAACCCCAGCAACATGTCGCTAAGGAATTTGATTGGCTGTTTTGTAATCTGCACAGATTGAAAAATCAAATGCTGTTTGAATATAACTGATCACTATATATTCCTAAGCATCAATACTCCGGGACATTCCTTTAAAACAGCCCCAGGAGTATAGCATGGCCAAGCCATGTGGCCACAAGGGACCCCTTCTCACATAAAAAAAAACCAAAAAAAAAAAAACAGCTCCAGACAAAGGAGGACTGATCTGGGTGGAAGATTTTCCTACTGCATAAATAAAGGAGGTGGGTAGGGAGAGAAGGATATACTTGGCCAGCAGTCTACCACAGCAAAGGCCAGTACCTTTTTCCTTAAATGAAGGCCTGCCCAAAATCCATGCTCTTTACTGGGAAGCTCAGGAGGTTATAAGCGAAAGCAGGATAGGGTAGTGGTGGTGATAGTGCTGCAGGGGTGGTGGAGGGAATTTGGCTAGACTGTCGCAGTAAAAAATTTAAGGGTTGACACATGCATGGACAGTGAGAAACTGAGGAAGTGCACTCCTCTCTGAGCTTCGAATGGCTGGGGTGCTACAGGTCCTCAGTGTTGTCAAATGTTAAGAAAGAGATGCGAGGCTCAACTCGGAGAGAAAGGCACTCAACTCCAGGGCCTCTAATGACCAGGGAGCGTGCTGAGAATGGAAGTACTAGGGAGGTGCACAGGCAAAATTTAGTATCGGTTAGTTTATTTGATTCATAGGTAGCAACCATTCATTTGTTTTATTTCAAAGAAAAAAATGTTTTGTTTATTTCTTTGTTTCCCAAGAAAGTCAATGAGGGAAGCAATGCAGCTTATTTTGGGCTCCCAAACTGTGGATTCTAATTGTGACCCCCCGCTTGGTCTGGGCTATGAATTACTCCCCTATGCTTGGGATGGAGAATACCACATGAGAAATTATATTCACTAATATGAATATCTTTGGGTTTGTAGCCTGAGTGGCATATAAGACAGGGTCCTGGTCACACCGATACCACAATTCTGTGCCCTTCCCAAACAACCTCTCACTTGTGGCACCAGAATAAAACAGTAATTAACCCTTTTACTAAAATTTTGTAAGTAGACAGTAAATCCAATCAGAGCCTTAAATGGGAAAAGTACAGTAGTGAGGTATAATATAAACTTGCAGTTTTCTTATTTTAAATCAAGCAACGCAGAAATAACACTGGGTTTGGCCTTTTAGCCAGGGAAACCAACATACTAATAAGGATATTAAAAGAAATATATATAAGGAAAGAGAGAGAAAGTTTGGGGGGGGGGGGGGGCTGTGTGTGGAAGCAGTGAAGGACACAGCTTTCCAAAATTGTCTTCATCCTTGAGTACTCAAAAAGGGGGGGGGGGGGTATGAACAGATCCACCCCAATGTCACCAGTTTTTAAAGGGTGCACCCTGTCCCAAACACAAAATTGTATGGGGAAGAAAACAATCAAGAAAATGAAGCTGGCTAGATGACAAACCAAATGGATGAGCACTATAGTGTGTGGAAGGTCTCTCTCTCCTGGGAGCTTCCGCAAAATGGTTTACTGGTACTAAACAGAAAGCTGGCCTGGTTTCAATCTCTTACAGAAAGACCACAGTTTTCCAGTTTTTCTTTTCCAGCAAGGGTTTATGCTTGAATTTTGCTTCAAAGCTGAAGCAAAATAAGATGAGATACTGAATTTGTGACACAAGGTGAGGAAATAAACATTCTCCCTCCTCTGCTAAGATACTATCTGTGCAAAGTTTAGATTATTTAACTCAGTCTCTTAGGAAAGATATCCAGGCATGTACTCCTGGGCTTGGATATCTCTGGACAGGAAGTCTCTCAGCTCAAGGCTCCTCTGTACCTTATTGGGATTTTACATGGAGCTTGGCTCAAAAGCAAGAACAGTTGTCTTGTCTCTCTGTTTTCTCAGAATACAGACTTCTGTCTCTCCCTCTCAATAATTAGCTGTTTAGGAGAAGAACTGATTGCAGGACTGTCAGATACACTCCTCTCTTCCTGGCTCAAACTCCTGGCAGTCCCTGCCCACACATACAGACAGAGCTAGCTAAATTGTGTCTTTTCTACATTAAATGGTTTCCCAGCATTTCTGTGACTTTCTCTTCTGCTGGTTATGTGGTGCTGTTCTCTGGGCAGGCTAAACAATGCAACCCTTTTCTCCACTTAACACTGTGAGTGCTAGAAGCTGGTTCCTTCAGAACATTTGTCATTCACAGGAGAGCACACAGGTGTTTTTGACATATTTTTATATTCTTTCACCTTGACTGTGGCAGCCTGCAGTCTCTTTTGACAGGCCCAAAACACATCACTCAGATCCAGATGTAGCTTGGTCCACATTCTGAGGCTTGAACACATGATCCAGAAATAGGTGCAAGTAAATACTTGCACCTCCAGAAATAGGTGCAAGTACTTGCCTCCAGAAATAGGTGCAAGTAGATGTGGGTATTTTGTACCCCTAGAGGCTTTACCTGCTGGAAGAGGAAGGGGCTATCAGATGGAGGTAGAAGGGCACAGTGTTCATGTGTTCATAATCTCCAACATGGTTAACTATTCTCCTACTACTCCATGGTTAACCTTATCTTCTATCGTTTACCTGTGTGAATTATAACCTGTCCTTTCTCTTCCTTCTCAGCAAGTTCTTATCACCCTGTTATATGTAACTGTCTTTTCCGCACCATTGTTATAGTTATGTTTACTATGCACCCCTGTTTTATGTGAACCAGCACGATGTGACTGCTGTCTCGAATGCTGGTATATAAAAATCTGAAATAAATAAATAAAATAAATAAATGATAAGCAAGTGGGGACAGGAACCTGGTTTATATTAGCTTCTTACCATCCATTGCTCCTACCATGAGACAGGGGCCGACCAATGGCACCAATAGCCCCTGTCACATGGTAAGGGCAAAGGGCCATCGGCGCCATTTTGATTAGTGGCAGCCAACAACCTGAGAGGGGGAGATCACTCCCGGGACCCTGCTGGACCACCAGGGACTTTCAGTAAGTCTTGGAGGGGGGGGGGGAAGTCGGGCAAGTCTTGGGGGTCAGGAGGGTGGGGGGGGGGGGTTGCAATTAATTAAATTTGAATGGTTGGGTTGGGTTTGGGGTTGGTTTTTTTTTTACTGTGCCCTTTCTCCCCTCCCCAAAAACAATAAGAAAGGCACATGAAATTTCGTGGGTTTTCGTATCATTTTGTCACCCTCTGAAACGCGACGAAATAGGAAATATCATCTATATTTCCTATTTCATCGCAAAACGAATGCACATCCCATTATAGTGCTTTATATCAGCAAAGTTGTAGGTCAACCTAGAGACACTTCATGGAGTAGGGTACAATGCTCTTATAAGATATAAGTGAAATAGATATAGAAGTGTTTGAAGAATTTTGAGTAAAACACTTTTGAGTTGAATAGCTAGTCACAAAGGTGGACCACTGAATGCTTATGCCCTCTGCCCTTCATACTCCTCTATGCCATATATATATAATATTTCCAGTAAAGCACTTAACAGCAGAGGTACACACATACTTAAAATCTACGTAGACCAAGATGATTTTCAAATGCAAGATACCTGCATGCATTGAATTTGAAAATTGGGTGGTTATGTGGATAAATGTACATTTGGATGAAGTAAAATGGGGGTATAAAAGATAGGCATGTTAGCAAAATGCCATCTATAAAGCCAATTCCCTGTGTTCTTGCGGGTCAGGAGTTACTTTATATCTGTGAGCATGCAAGCCGAATTTCAAAGGGAAACTCCCTGGGAGGAGTTTCCCTTTGAAAATCTGTCAACAGCTAGTGCTGCAGGGATGCTTTTACCCTACATATTTTGTATACTTTCCCTGTGGCCTCTTTTGAAAATGCTGGGCTTGATGGACCCTTGGTCTGACCCAGCATGTCAATTTCTTATGTTCTTATGTGGAGAAGAGTAAATGTACTGTCCACAGAGGGGAGAAAGGCAATTTTCAAAGGGTTTACTTTCATGGGTAAATGGGTGGTTACCCCCATGAAAATCCCTTTGAAAAATTCCTACCCCCACCCATGCATATTGTTGAAAAATATAAGGTAGGCATGTATATCTAATATATATCCCTTAACTCCACTTTTTTATGCAATCAGGTTTGTATGTGTTATGAAAGTAACTTTCAAGCAGTGAGAATTCATATTCATATATGGCCCACTTACATGGGTTAACTATTTTTACCTGTATAACAGGCAACTAAGAGGTTAATAATGAAAGTGATTTGTCTGGCTAAATACCAGACTTAACCGAACAAGTTCTATGTAAAGCCCCTTATCTCTGTTGGGCAGTTTATCGTTATATGTAAACCGGAGTGATTTGTAGACTCTATAAGAACCTCGGTATATAAAAATTAAAAATAAATAAATAAATAAAGTTAAATAAAGTTAAATAATGCAAATTGTCAGCATTATGCAGTTAACGTAGCCAGATACATTTAGGGAAGTTGAAGAGCATTCCTAAAGTTAGCTGGATAAACGTAATTAGTTAACTGTAAGACAGCCTGGTATATTCAGTGGTATGCCTGTCCAACTGAATATCCTAGCTAAGGGGGTCATTTTCAAAAGGGATCGCACGCGTACGATACCTAGATCGGGGCGGGTTCTGGGCGGCGTCTGCAATGGAAGGGGAGGAGTCGGGGCAGCACGGGAGCGGATGCTGCGAAGACGTCGCTGACGGCGAAAAGGTAAGGGCCCTTTTCGCTGCCAGTTTCGCACCCATTAGCACCACCTTTTACGATGGCGCTATTGGGTGCGAAAGCTGGCAGCAATCTTAGAAAATCCAGGCCTAAGTTAGCCAGATAAGTTTATCCGGCTAACTTTCCCTGCTGGCCAGCAGCTGAATATGGACCCCTCATTATTGGTAATTGGAGCCTGAAAATGCATTTTCCCACCCTGTATCAGTGACTTTGAAACACTGGATGCAGAAACATTTGAAGGGCTGAAAGATGCCATGACATTTTAATGATTCATCAGATCACGGTGTGGGAGATCTATGGGGCATTAAACCAAAGGTCAAGTGCTTTTAGTCACCTAGTAAACTTTTTATAATGGCCCAGTTTAATGCTCACTAGAGTAGTTTAGTGGCATAATAATATGATTAAAAACAAACAAAACAGTTTTCACCATGCAGCTGGTTATACTCTCCTTTTGACTTGTGTATATGATAATCAGGAAAAGCACAGTCAGCAGTCACCGAATGTAGCTGATACGAAATCCATATTTTGTTTATTATTGATCCAATTATAAGCCATGATAAAGGAATTAATCAGAGGATTTCATCACCAACTGGTGAGTTAATGAAACTTAATTTTGCCAAGAAGGTCTTATATGCAAACACAAGATGCTGCAAGAAGTTGCTGGAGTACCATGAAAATAATCAAGAGTTTGTTCCATACCTCATTATGTGGGACAGCTTTTTATCCCCATGCTTTACATCCCCACAGAGACTATTTTGTGTGTCAGATTGGCAGTACTGAAAACTGAAGCCCTGGCTTTCATCAGCAGAACAGGCAGCATTGTTGCTGTTCACTTACAACAAGATTCAAGACTCTGGGAGTGGGTTAAGGAAAGA
Organism: Rhinatrema bivittatum; assembly: GCF_901001135.1. Taxonomy (NCBI): domain Eukaryota; kingdom Metazoa; phylum Chordata; class Amphibia; order Gymnophiona; family Rhinatrematidae; genus Rhinatrema; species Rhinatrema bivittatum. Next base: position 62,799,180 of record NC_042622.1, read on the forward strand.
GTCCCCTCTGAAGAAGTAAGAGCAGGAGGTCCCCATCAAAGATGCAAGACAAGATCCCCCACTTAGTTCCCAATCAGCTGATAGTTCATTTTGTTAGGGAATGGGTCTTGAGTAGACATTTCTGTCATAGGAATGATTTATTTTTAAATATGATAGTTTGAGTTTCTTCTTATCTGTTGTGAGCAACTCAGAAAAGCAGGAAAAGTTTTCTTGAATTGAAAGTTTGAGCTCTACAACCTGGGGGTGTGAATATCTCTTGATATATCAGGGGAATAGTATTGTTTTCTTTGGGACTGAACAATTAGAAGAGTTTTTGTGTCATAAGTCTAAACAGATGAAACCTCCTCTCCCAAGGGAGAGAGGGTTAAAGAGCATGTTACCATTTAAGTGAACTGCAGCAGAGAAAAAAAAGAGGACAATGCAGCTATGTAACATGAGTCGTCAGCCAGGAAACCCAGAATGAGATTGAAAAAGTCGCCAGACCCCTTATTATGAAGATGCTTAAATGACCATTGAATAGATGAGTCAGACACTCAGGTAGGGAATTTGCATGTCACACCCTCCTGGACTACTTATGTTAACTTGCAGTGAAATATTACTTTAAATCAAAGGACAGCAAAATCCTAAAGTACAGAACTATGACTTGAAGAGTCCTATATTAGAGAATTCTGAATGAGAAAGGGATTAATGAAAGAAATGTACTGAAAAACAGTCCTAGAAAGCAAACAGATTCTCATCCTGACTAACAAGGGGAGTCAGATCCTTGGGTACCTAGTTCTCAGACAACAGAAAAAAAAAGGCTAGGCAGGATTGAAGGGTGTGCACACATTCTCTTTCCATGATCTTGCCTGGGTCTTGGCCTTTTGCCTGAGAGAAGGTAACCCAACAGTGAATGACTGGCCATGAGCTTAGCAGAGCAGTAAACCCAAGCCAGGAAAAACCCTCCAACCAAGGGAGAAGAACTGAAGGACAGCAGCACATCTGGAAATGGAATGGTCCTCCAAAAGGAAGGGGACCTGAGTGGCAGAGGTGACTCTGGGTTGTCCTTGAGTAAGGGTGCCCCAGTGGCAGATCAAGCAGTCCCTGGAAGGGAATGGACACAAGTGCAAGATCGAGTGGTCCCCCAGGAGGGTGTGGACCTCAATGGCAGATTGAGTAATCCCACAGGAGGCTGTGGACCCCAGCCACAGATCGAGTGGTCCACTAGGAGGGCAATGGACCCAAGCGGTAGATTGAGTAATCCTGCAGGAGGATGTGGAACCTAGCAGTAGTTTGAGTGTCCCCCTTGAGCAAGGGGACCCCACTGCAGATTGAGCGATCTGCCAGGAAGGTGTGGATCCCAGCGGCAGATCGAGTGGTCAACCAGAGGAAGAGAATCCCAGGACAGGTCCAGAGGTGCAGTTGGGTTCCCCAGGAGTGCGTGGACCCCAGCAGCATTCCAGGAGGTGGTCAGGTCCCTCAGGAGGGTGGAGACCCAGCAACAGACTGGGAGGTGGAGTTGGGTCCCCAGGAGGGTGTAGAACCCAGCATTGCCACAGACCCTTCAGCAGAGAGGAAGCGGCACCAAGGAAATGGGAGCGGTTTAGATACAATGGACCTCCCAGGCCAACACTGCTCACCAGCTCAATTGCATCTTTTTAGATGGGTGAGACTTGGGATAAAAGGGGGAGGATAATAATAATACTTGATTAAGCAGGAATGCCAGAGGTCCCTTCTATTCTATATGCTGGTATACTGTGGGGGCCAACAACCTCAAATTTCCAAATATTAAATATTCTTGCTACCTTGTAGAAATGTATATAGTTATGTGGCCTGAGACTATTAACCATGAGTAGATAAGTTTGCTGTTTGACATCCTATTAGCGATGTACATAATCATGTAGAAATATATATACTTATAAAGTCTAATAAACCTGTATATATTTGTACATACTGCCAGCCTTGTTCACAGTCCCATTTGTTTTCCTGGGGTGAAGGGAGGGAAATCCCACCCACTAGCACTTTCTTCCTCAGGTGGAGGCACCAGGTACCAAGAATGTTAGGGCCAATGGAGTCTGCCCTGGGGGGGGGGGGGGTGTCTCCCGCCAAGTCGGTCCCAGACGCAGGAATGTCTTACGAGGTAAGCGATCAAGGGGGCATTACATCGATTATTTCTATTGCCTTTATTTTGCCTGAGTTTAATATGAAACCATAGTTTTTGGTTGCTGCTTCCTTCATGTTTGTTTTCCTTTTGTGTAATCAGAATGTTTCCTTCATTATTTGATTTACTTCACCATATTATAGATCTTACTTTTACAGGACTTAGGTCTATAAAGCATTTTCCATTTCAATTGTTCTCTTTATATATTACTGTTATTCTGTTAATGAGACTGGAGATGCTATATGTTAGATTGTTTTAATTTAAATTCAATAAACATTAAATTAAAAAAAAAATAGTCACAATGCTTCTATTTCTGAGTCTAACAAAAAATGTCACACTGCTAGCCCCACCTGCTCTTGAGCAGGCTGGAACCCACCATTGCACCAACCACATGGATGCGGGGTGCTGCAGCAAAGTGGTATGCTCCAACTCCTACACTCACTACAGGTCTTAAACTAGGGCACTTACTGGTGAATTCCGAAGGGCTCTCTACATATGTCAATGTACTCATAGTTATATATCACCCTTCTTTCTTCCCTTCTCTCCCTCCAATCCTCAGTCTCCCTCTTTTCACCTCTCACCTACCTATGAGCTTTCCAGTCCCACTCTCACCCTCTCCCTAGCTGTCCTACTCCTCCCTCTGTTCTTACTCCTTCCATAGCTTCCTATTGTTTGTGTTTTTTCACTTATCCCTAGTTCCCTATTTCCACCCTATGTATTCGCCCCTTCCACAGCCCTCACCTACTTTTCTCTGCCTCTTGTTCCTTCACTAGCCCCAGCTCCTTCCCTGTCATTCATCTCCTCCCTGGCTTCCAGTCCCTTTCTTCTATTTCTTAACCATGTAAATCTTTGAATATTGACTCCTTAGGTACTATCCAGCGTTAATATCTAATAAGGCCATTAGAATACATTTTTATTTTAATGGGCTCATTTATACGTATATGTTGCCACATTGGTCATGAAATAAAGCGCACTGTACATGGGTATTAGGTGTAGGTAATGCCTTCATTTATGCACTTTTTTTTTTTAACAATAATTTCTATTGACATGGGACAAAACTCCAAGAACAGATACTCAAGTCAGTCATCATATTAATACCATTTAAAGATACAAACATATCATCTGGACTTGCAAATAGAAAATATAACTTTCCATCTTATATATATTTGCTTTATTTCATGTTTTTTCTTCTTTTTAAGTTGCCTATTACCCATGCCTTATTAATTCACATTCACACCAAATTCATTCCTGTCATGCAACATTCAAAACCTCATGAATATGTTGTTATAAGCTGAGCTCTGAAACTAGGTAGTACACAATTAATCCAGACAGTTTGGATTTAAACAGCTTTAAGCACTTTTTCCCAGAAAGCAAAATATCCCCGAAGATGAAGTATAGACTTCTATCCAATTAGCATCTTTTTTTGTAACATTTCCAACATTGCATTATGGTACATTGCCTGTTTCCATGGGATCTCAGCATTATACTGCATGAATGTATCACTTTCTTGGCCAATGTGAGGGAAACAGCAAGGAACTTTTGGCCTCCACTTGGTAAGCTATTAACCCCCTTGAGTTCATGCATATAAATTAATGTTGCGAGCATGGAGGTACGGTTGTTTGCTCAAGAGGGATTGTGAACCCTTGGGCCACAGCACGGCTCAGGGAGGAGCCTCAAGACACACACCATGGGAGGTGAGAGTGTTCAAGCATGGGCTGGAGCAGGAACAAGGCTGGACCAGGATCAAGACATGGAACATCAGGAACTGGAACAAGACAGGCTCAGCCCTCCACTGGACCTGCATGCACCCGTGAGACTCAGCAATGCAATGCTGGTCTCACGAGTAGCCCTCGGCCACTCGGTAGCCCTTCCAGACCCGCTGCTTAGGAACGACAAGTGCGTGAGGCCAGACGGAGGCTGAGGGCAGGAACAAGACGAGACATGGAACTAATGAACTTGGAAGACTCAGACAAGGACTCGAGGAACTTGGAAGACTCAGACTAGGGCTCGAGGTACTTGGAAGACTCAGACGAGGACTCCAGGAACTTGAAAGACTCAGATGAGGCTCGAGGAACTTAGAAGACTCAGACAAGGTTTCAGGATGCTTGGAAGACTCGGACGAGGATTCAGGATACTTGGAAGATTCAGACAGGCCCTGCCCCTTAGGGCGCCCTACACAGCCCCCCTTGGGCTGGTCGCGGACCACTCTGTCCCAGTGTGCGCCTTACACAACCTGAAGAGGCTGGTTGCGGACCACATGGAGAGTGGGACAAGCGCAGGACTGAAGGGAATCCGGGCAGTGCAGGAAAAGGATTGAGCCAGAACGGGGCTCCAATGACCGGGAACAGGAACTGGATCAAATATGAATTTACCCACAGGATGGTCATCTGGAGGCAGAATCCCGCAGGTGAGGCTAGACAGGAATAACTGGAGCCAGGAACTGGAGAAACCAGGACATCAGGGCACAGGAACTGGAGTACTGGAATATCTGGAACAAGGAACACCAGAACAAGGAACATCAGGAACGTCAGGAATGTGGAACATCAGGAACATGGAACAACAGGAACATCAGGACATGGAACAGGCGATGAAGGAGCTCCAAGGAGGAACAAGACCAGGAACAACAGATGAAAAAGACCAGGAACAGCAGACAAAGAGCCATCTAGACAAGACAAGACCACAGAGGACCTTGATTGGAGAAGAGGAGCATGGACAACCGTGGATCCGATTTGAAGGCCCTGAGGAAATGGAAGAGAGCCCTTTTATAGGGCTGGTGAAGGAGCAGGCTGATGAGGTCATCTGGTGGGGCAGTGGGCTTTTCCTGCCGCTGGCCCTTTAAATAAGGTGCTGAGGCTCGCGCGCACCGATACAGGGCCCGGGGAGGTAGGAGAAGACAGTAGCGTAGCATCCCTGCCGCGTGGAGATGGTCAGTGGCAGCGGCATCAGGGCTGCGAAGAGAGGACCGACGGTGGTGGCTTCATGCCGCAAAGAGGAAGCATAGGCGACAGCTCCCTGCCGCACAGTAGGCGGTGGCATCTAGGCCCCACAAGAGCAAGGTCTGGTGGCTGCAGTGGCGGGGCTGGTGTAGGAAGTCGGCTAGACCGGGGCAAGTTGAGAGGGTGCTCACAGGATGGGCTCCCTGAGCAGCATCGTAACAATTAATTCACTATCCCATGTAATCAAGCACCCCAAAAACTTTTCCAAGCAGGCAAATATAATTTGTCAAAAAGGTCTTATTTCTTGACATTCGGTAAATGTGACAGAAATCTCCCAGAAGATTTTTACATTTTAAACAAGTGTCAGATTCCCACAAATGTATTCGAACACCTTTGTCCCTGGAGATATAAATTTGATGCAGTTCTTTAAATTGCATTTCTCTCAAGTTCACAGTCACAGGTACCATGTGATGATAGATCATTGAAAAAGCTTGCATGTTATTGTCAACTGAAACAAGCCCCAGATCAGCATTCCATTGTCTCGCTAAATTGTTTAAATGAGAAGACAGCATGAATTTAGACAAAAAACACACCCAATTTTATTGAACTTGGGGGCAGTGTCAAAAAAGGTTTCTTCCTCATCGGAAAATTATGTGACAGCTACATTGCCTCGACAAATCCCCATGCAAAATGTCTATTTTTAAGTACGCAAAAAAATCGTTGGTCAGTATATCCCATTGCTCTTGCAGATGTTGAAAGTAACTTACACATGGCATTTCTGGATAGATCACTTGGCCAAGACAAATCAATCTCTTCCTTTTCCATATATGAAAAACCGAGGTATCTAACCCAGCAGGAAAATCTTTATTACCAATATACGCTAGAAATGGAAACATACACTGGTTTACTTTCTCATCCCTGCCACCACCTTCAGGCTTTTGCAAAAGCCCACATCCAAATTGCTTGTAGATGTATTTGATGTATAGATACCTTAGTTATATGAAGGAGATTAATATTCTTATATTGCCTAGCCTGCTCTTCCAATAGCCCCTCAATATCATAACTATTATGAGATGAAGCCCCATCTTGTAAATATTGATTCAGACAAGCAACATTATATATTCACAAATCAGAAACAGACGGACCTCCACATTTTTTGTCATGTGACACCAAATAAATGACGAGATCAAAGATCTATAAAGACTAATCTCTTTACTCCGGAGCCAGAGTGGTATTATTTGAATATAATACAGGATTTTAGGTAAGATGATCATCTTGGCACACCATCATTAAGGTATAATTAAGGTATAATTTAGCTATAACATGATGAGGCTTAATTTGATCAGGGTCCCCGGCCTCAAGCCTGTGTGCTCTCTCCACCAAGTTCATCCGGTCTACAACCGATATGTGAAGCATTTCTGGCAGTCATTTTTCACAAAATTTCACCAGCTCCTCACCTTGGATCGATTCAGGAACTCCAACTATTCAGATTGCTGTGTCTTCTGTGATTTTCCATGTCATCAATCTTTTTCCTCTCGGCTGCAGTACTGGTGAGTGACTCAACACGGTCCTTGTGATCGTTGATCTTGTTATTTATTTCAATAAGGTTTGCATTGTATGTGTCAACTTTGTCTCTAAGGCCTGGATTCATCATTCATCGCAGAATGATGAATCCAGCAAAAACGGGGGGTGGGCCTGCGAAAGCCCGCAGCCTTCGCACCATGGTGGTACAATTTCGGCGGCTGTGATGCGCCGGCTGGCGGCTTTCTCACCGAATAGCGCCACCGTGAAAGGTGGCGCTATTCGGCGAGCTACTGCTGACGATAATGTTAATAACATTATTGCCGGCAGCAAAGACACCGCCGACTCCGCCCCCTCCCAGCCACGACTCTGCCCCAATCTAATTTACATGCTATCGCACACGATACTGCTATATCGTGTGTGATAAACCTTTGATAAATTACCCCCTAAGCTCCTCGATGGAAGATGGAATTTTTTGAAGTTGTCCAGAAAGTGCCACCGACACAGCCCGGGTTAGTTCATTCAAGCCGCTTCAGATAGGCTCTCCACTGCAGGCTCGGCCTCGAGCACCATTTTGTCTTCCAAGCCTTTTGTTTTATCCACTCCCAGGTCTTCATGATCTGCTTGCCAGCTCGCCAGACTTTCTCAAAACTCAATTGTCCATGAATTCCCTTGCCTACTAATGTGCAAATTCTTCCAAAAAGCTGTCTGATCAATAGCAGAGTGATTCTAACCATTGATCCATAGGAAGCAGGGCTTAGGAGCATCCACTCAGTGTGACATCATCGCCATGCCCCCCCCACATATTAATGCGCATTAACACTCATTAAATATAGAAATTAACTCTAACACCCTTTATTTTTCTTTCTTTATTTATTTATTAAATTTCCACCTTTCAGCCATTTCAAAACAGGTCATTGGCCCCTACGTTTGTCATTTTTATTCTTTTTTGCTCTCTGTGGCATCCTTTTTTTCTGGTATAGGATCCACACTGACTGGCAATCTACCTCTTGTTAACAGAAGTTAGGGAGTATTTTGGTGTCCCAATTTCTCTTTGTGTTGGCATTACCTTCCTATATTTGTTTGTGTTGTCTATGTTCTCTGAAAATTAATAAAGCTTGCATGAAAAATTCAGAACTAGCATTGCTGTGATTGCTTCTTCATAATTCACTGCTGTGCACTCCTTTACCTTTTCTCTGTCTCCATGGTTTATTGAATCATTGATTTTTTTAAACTGTTTTTATAAAATTTATGTATTGGTGTTACCGACAAAAATGCCCTGCATGCCCAGAAGATACCAAATTAATGCAATGACGCAGTTTAAGCTGTAGTTTCTAAGTCTTCTCTGGTTTATGTGAAAATACTCATACTTTTATTTACAATTAGATTTATATCGTGTTACATTTTCCTTCAATATTGCCTGTAATTTGCTCTCAATCAAAAGACAGGGTGGGGGTGGGGGGTGGGGGGGTTCATGTCTGAAGTGGAACACATTTATTTTTACAGGACTTCAAAATCTTTCATGAAAGATTCTTTTTGTAGCCCTGCTTTCCAGCAACAGCTGAATTACATTATTTTCTTTCCTTGAACAAAATATCTGCATATAAATTAAAGGTTAGGAAGAAAGTGAATAAAAAAATGATGACTTGTAGAAGAATAACCTTAATGACTCTTCTTTCTCTTAATGTTGATAGAGTCAAAAGCATACTACAGAAAGCTTTGGGACTATAATTAGAACCCGCAACGAGTAGAGGGAAGTCTGGGAGGAATTATTATTGTCTTTCATTAAGAATAAGCTATTTAAAAATTATGACACAATCAGGCAGGCTGTTCTGGGATAACCCGTTGCAGCTACTGAGTGATGATAACTTTAGTGGGTTTATTATAAAGCTAACATTTCTGCTTATTTGATTTAATCCCATCTGAATACAGTACAAAAGATGTAACATTGATCTGGCTCTGCATTTTTTTTCAGTCAAGGCCTAATGAAGTGGACAGCATAACATTCAGGGTAGAGATGTTTGTGATGGTCATTAAACCTGAATCCCCTCTCTCATCCCCTTTTCTAGGTCACAGACCACTCTTCTTATTAAAGATATAGATAAATAGTCTGGTCGAAGGAAAAACATCTGTTTGGTTTATTAGTTTATATAAGCACAGATCTTGTTTAACAAGAATAATTACATCGAGGTCCATATTCTAAAGCCCAGAGAGCAGGGAATTTACAAAGAGAACATTATCCAGGTAACTTTACCTGGACATTCAGTGACACTTATTCAGATAAAACTGCCACTGAATATGCTCAGCTAAAGTTACCTGGATAACATTATCTGCTCACCAGAGCTTTGAATATCGAAAAATAAAGGTAATGGACCAGAAGCACTGGATTGCCTCTCCCTCCTGCCTTCCACAATAGAAAAATGTCGCAGGCTGAGCTGCACCAATCACCCCACATCCCCTAACTAAAATCTCATCCTCAACCCTCGCAAATGTGCCCTTGAAAGCCCATTAGGAGGTGGGGTGGCCTATACTTCCTCTCACAGGGTTGATTAGTAAGTGCCGGTACAGCTGACAAGTGCTGCCACTTACTGCAGTATTCATTTATTCCTTCCACTCCAGTGTGGCAAGGCCAATCCCCATTCAGAACTGAGTTTTCCGAGTAACTTTAGGCCTACTATTTGGCAGACCAGAGTTATCAGGGTAATTTTGTCTGGCTACAGTTCAATATGAGCATTGGCTGGACTTGAAATCACACCTGGGAATGCCTCCAGCACTTTTTCTTTTTATCTGGCCATAGTACTGAGTTGCCAAAACAAAATTTATCCGGGGAGTGGAAGAAATATTCAAATTTTGGGTTTTGTCCTGCTAACTCCAAAAGCTAACCAAACAAACCCTTTGAATATCAACCTCATTGCACACAAATCTTTTTAACTTCAAGATCTCTTAATTACCTATTCAGTTCTGGATTAATTAATCTATTCTCACTTTTTATTCTAAGTGATTCCAAAATCTAGAAGTGAATGCTCCCAAGGAGGTCCAGTATTTCTGAGCACAATCAAAATAAGCAAATTATACTGGTTCTTAGAACAATGTATGAAATATATCATAAATATTCATTGGGCATATCTTGAAAACCAGACATGTTTGAGGGGCCTTGAGGACTGTATTTATGTTTAGATGCTACTTCAGGGATACATGGGAATTAGTTTTCTGTTGTGTCAATTCTTCATGCAGGACTGGATTCCAAAGTTCCAGTCAAATGCACGTAATCAAGTGTTAGTTAACTCGGGAATGAAACTACTGTAGCTTCCAGGAAGGGTTAGTGCAGGATTACTATACAAGTTATCCTCTAAGCGTACACCCAATGAGAGCATGAGCAACAGTGAGTATAGAGCGGGTGCACCTTCACTACCATAGTGAAGGCTAGTGTTATGCAGAAAAAGTATTGCATTAATTTTTCCAGCTTCCAAGAGCTCAATTAACTGAGAGTGCTGTTCAAAACAGTCAGACCTTTTTTTTTTTTTATACTTACCTTGCATATAATTAGGCTTCTGATTTTTAGTAAAAAAAACCAAAACCCTAGGCTTTCCTTGCGGAGCTCTGATGACATCATCCAGCCACTGCCTTTGAGCGAGTCAAGAAGAGGCACCAGAGTAGCATCCGGATGACATTATCGGAGCAACGCTGGCAGGGAGCCCAAGTCCTGCCGGCCCAGGAAGAAGCAATGTGAGAGCAGCAGACCAGTGGGAAGCCCAAGCCCCACAACCCAAGAAGAGGTTCCGCAGGAGGAACAGATAGGTGGGACGCCCAACCCCCACTACTTGAAGAAGAAGTGCTGAGGGAAAGGTAGATGGGTGGGGAATCCAAACCCCACCAGCCCAAGTACAGAGAAGCAGACCAATGGGGAGCCCAAACCCTGCCAGCTGAAGAAGAGGTGCTCTGGGAGAAGCAGATGGGCGGGAAACGCAAGCTCCACTGGCCCGAAAGAGGATCCACAGGAGGAACGGATTGGCAGGAGCCGATGATTGAAATGCATGAAGAGGGGCGAGGTGAAGGAGGAAGGAGAGAATGGCAGGGGAAAAGAAAGAGCACAGGGAATGGAGGGAGGGGAAGGAAGGGGAGTAAAAAGCAAGGGCTCTCTCAGCCCTTCAGACACACACATCCAGACATCATCCATCATCTAACTACATACACACCCACACCTCCCAGCCATACTTACCCTGCCACTCTCCACTTCATACACCCATACATACTGTTTCCTTCCTGAGCCAGAAACCCCCATCCCCCCATCCCCCCCACCACCAACACACACACACACACACACACACACACACACACACACACACACACACACTCACTCACACACACACACTCACACACTCAATCCCATCCCTCCCCTCGCCTCATGATGCCTAGGCCTCTCTTCTCCATTCTCACCCTTTTTTTTGTTTTTAATTTGTGGCAAGAGGATAGAAATGAAGCACTGGGGTAATGTGTGGTAACATTTCTGAATGTGGGTAACCTGCATGGTGTGGCAATTACAACCCTGAACAAAAAGGCAGGTGGACAACTTGTATAGAGCAGCAGATGGAGCCCTGACTATCTTGCTGGCAGACTGGATGAACCATTTTTATCTACCGCCATACTGCCATTTACTATGTTACTATGTAGGCTTTTTGTGATAAACTTCTGTATGTTTTTTATTTTATAAAAATGAATCACTCTACAAATGCTCCTAGAGGTTCATGATGCAAAAACAAATACACACCTATTTTTAGTACCATCCAAATACACCAATAAGAGCCTAAATTTTCAATTATTATCACCTATGATCAGAAGCCCTTCTTATAATACAATCTAGATTTTTTAAGGGCATCACTTAAGGGGGGGGGGGGGGGGGGGAGGGCACTCTCACAAATTAAGGGCTGAGAAAATTTTTTGGCAGAAAGCTATTTGTTGAGTTAGGGCCAGGCAAATCAAAATAATCACATCTTTTCTTAAAAGATGTGACTCAGAGGACCAGCATGTAAAACTGAATAAGCTCTTTTTTCATGGGGTTTTAGGTTGGCACCCATTATCAACTTCACAACATTAGGCATGAGCGTCATTATCCGTTTCCCAAAATGCAGAGTCACTTTCCTGATGTCGCCAACATCTGGAAATAGAATGATTGCCACACATCAACGAGCATGTCAATGCATTCAAATATGCTCAAAAGTGTTTATATGTTTCAACTCTACAGGAAAAAAATGGTGACAGGAAAAATTGAAAATCAGAAATGTTTCATTCCTGATGGCATACGTAGAAGGAAGTTAAATGCAATGCTATGCAGGAGGTAGGGAAAGGTGTATTGTAGGCGAAAGTCTGTATCAAAAATCATGTGCAGAGATTTCAAAATGAAATCCGGGAGCATTGTCTGCTGTTTCTGCCCTCTCCCATCCCCAGTCCTACCCTTTTGCAGCATAGGTAAAAGTATCCCCTGAAGAGGGGAAGGGTAATGTTCAACTGAGCATTTTACCCAGATAGCAGCTTAATTACTTGGATAAAAACTTTTTTGAAATTGCCCTCTGTATGCAGAGTAAAATTAAACGTTAATAGAACATCTTAGCTCAGAGGTAGGCAACTCTGGATGCTACTGAGGAGACATTGTCCGCCCCTCCCATTGGCAGATTTCATTACAAGGCCCCCCTCTAGCACACCAACATCTCCTAAACAGTGGCTCTGGCAGACATCTAGAGGAATCACATTTTAGAGGTGCCATATCTACTGAGAAGGGCTTCAAACTAGGATCATCATGGATAGGTGAAGGAAGCCCTCAGATAAGTAAAACAATAAACATTTGTATTTGAATGGAATATAGGGCAATATCTGGAAAGGTGTGTATACTGATCTGCCTAGTATGGGAAATAAAGTCCAAGATATAGAGGCAGTCATGGAAGAGGGTCTATTCAAGAAGGACAGGGTAGAAAGAAAAGGAGGAGGAGTGATGATATATATAATTAAAATTTAAAGCCACAGAACTGCAGGGCTTACAAGATAAGGAGGAGGCACTGTGGATTAATCTGAAAATAGGGAAAGGAACAGTCATTTATATTGATGTGATATGCAGACTTCCTTTGCAGGCAGAAGAAATGGATAGAGATTTAATGGAGAACATTTATAAAATTGCTGTGAAAGAGGAGGTGCTATTGGTTGATGATTTTAATCTGCCAGTTGTTGATTAGGACATCCCAGCTGCAGTATCTTCTAGAAGCAGGGAGAACTGTTCTAGCAACTGGTAATAGAACCCATGTGGGAGGGGATAATAGAGATGTGAATCGTGTGATCGATCGTCTTAACGATCGATTTCGGCTGGGAGGGAGAGGGAATTGGATCGTCGCAGTTTGGGTTTTTTTAAATATCGTGTAAATCGTGTAAATCGTGTAAATCGAAAACTGGCACACTAAAACATCCCTAAAACCCACCCCGACCCTTTAAAATAAATCCCCCACCCTCCCGAACCCCCCCAAAATGCCTTAAATTACCTGGGGTCCAGTGGGGGGGGAGGGGAAGGGGGAGGGCAGGAAAACCGGCACACTAAAACAACCCTAAAACCCACCCCGACCCTTTAAAATAAATCCCCCACCCTCCCGAACCCCCCCAAAATGCCTTAAATTACCTGGGGTCCAGAGGAAGGGTCCCGGTGTGATCTTTTACTCTCGGACCTCCGGTGCATTGTAGAAATGGCGCCGGCGCTACGTTTGACCTGTCATATGACAGGGCAGAGGTAGCGCCGGCGCAATTTTGTTTTTTTGTCCCCGACAGCAGGAGCGTAGGAGATCGCTCCCGGACCCCCGCTGGACCCCCAGGGACTTTTGGCCAGCTTGGGGGGGCCTCCTGACCCCCACAAGACTTGCCAAAAGTCCAGCGGGGGTCCAGGAACGACTTCCTGCACGCGAATCGGGGTGGGTTTTAGGGTTGTTTTAGTGTGCTGGTTTTCCCGCCCTCCCCCTTCCCCCGATTTACGATTTTTTGACGATAAATCGGGGGAATTGTTATTGTATCGCGGCTCTAGCGATTTTTGACGATTTAAAATATATCGGACGATATTTTAAATCGTCAAAAAACGATTCACATCCCTAGGGGATAATACTGGATCTGGTGCCTACCAATGATAATAGTGTTTTTGATGTTGCAGTACATGATCATCTGGGATCCAGTGATCACCGGATAGTGTGGTTAGTGTAGGTGGTGATGGTTCATTCTAAGGCAAGGGTCAGGAAAACAAAATGGGGGAATTCCTCAAAGATTCATTTTCTAGATGGGAAAATCTAGGGGATGCAAAAGAGCAGCAGGCAAAACTAAATGGAGATATTGAAAGGGCAACTTAGCTTTGTGTTAGAAAAGTAAATAAAAGAGAAGAGAAAAAACAGGCTGCTATGGTTTTCTAAAGAAGTAGCTGAGAAAAAAGGAAATCGAGGTTAATACTCAAAACTACAAGAGCAAGCAGAAAGAGGAAAACAGGCAACAATATCTGGAAAAGTTAAGAGAAGTTGGGAAAGTCATCAGGAGAGCAAAAATACAAATGGAAGAAAAATAACAAATATGGTAAACCGGGAGAACGAGACTTTTCTGCATATGTTAGTGATAAGAGGAAGAATGTAATCTGCTTTGAAGTGGCTGAAAGGGGGGATATAAATCAAAATAAATACAAAAATACATAGAAGTGGTATAGTGAGACTTAGAGGCAAAGGGGAGGAATATGTAGAAGCTGATGAGGAAGAAGTGGAATTGCTTAACAAATATTTCTGTCCAGTGTTAACTGAGTAAGAGTCAGCAGCAGAAACACAGAAAACAGACACAAACAGGACTGGAAGGGAGGTAAACCTCAAACAATTTTCAGACAACTGTGATTGTAAGGAGCTAAATACATTGAAAGTAAATAAAGTGATACATCTAAGCATTTTAAGGGAACTTAAAGAAGTTCTGGTAGCTCCACTGGCTGAACTTTTCATTGCTTCTTTAGAGTCAAGAGTAGTTCCAGGCCCATTATCTAGGACTTAGTGAACTACTTTATTTAGGGCAGAGTAGACTGATAATTAGGGGAAGTTACCATTCAAACACAGCCCATCCTTCTGAAGATGCTGGGATGGCCATCCCCTGGGTAAGGTAATAAAAGCAATTCTTTCCTGAGAGCTCTGAGGGCAGTGCAGTTTTATTTTATTATTGATTTTAAAATATTTATAATATGCTTATAATAATGGTCAGACTAGGCAGATAACAATATACAGAAATAAATCATAAAAACATATTCCAACAAAAATATTAAAATACATATTTCCAAAACTTGATAACCCAAGAGCATTTTGCACCTATTTATCAACTGCTACCACAAAAGCTTCTTTAAAAAGGAGTTTTGAAGTTCGAGGAGTTGTTTGGAGTTTTGCCTCAGTTGGATTTTGGGCCTACCCTTGGACTCAGGTATCACCTGCCTGCAGTTCCTGGGCAAGGTTGCAGAAGCTGCCTTGCAATCCAGTCCACCTCTTGGCTGTCTGGTAGTTTTCCAAGTTGTTTTGAGAGTTTTGCTGATTTTTACTTTGTAAGAAGTCTGCAAGACCCTCTGTTTCTTTGATGGAGGGCACAGGGAGCCCTCTCCCTGGGGGGGGGGGGGCCCAATATAGGGAAGAGCTCTCCCTCTGCCACCTCCATGAGGACCGAGGACCGAGGAATGGTGGTGACCCACTGCAGAGACTTTCTGGTGATTTTTTGACTCAGTTCTGGAAAATACTTTTGGTTAAAAGATATGGGAGGAAGTATTTTGCTGTCCTTCATCCTGCCCTGAAAAAAATAACATCGAGAGCTATGTGTTCCAGTGGAGATCCCTTCCATTGTGGGATTCGAGATAGAGAAACATCTGAGAGGAGAACCATGAGTAAAACCAACCCGATATCTATTAAGGATACTCACTTGGAATCTTCAGCCCCGGGGGAGAGAGGCTGAAGACTTCAAGTGGACTCTCTGTGCATAGATTGAGTAACCTACTTTTACCAGTTTTTGGAGTGGGGTTTCCTGTCCACCCAAGGGATACCCTGCCCACTTGGAAACCTCATTTGTCCAAGTCTTGGGAGGTGAAAGTTTCCCTTTCCCTGGTTATATGAGATACATGATTAACTGTGATGCTGGGGTCATGTGATGCATTGTGAATTTGAAAAGATTTCTGAGAATGGCTGAGAAAGATCAGAAAATGTCACTGCCTATGATGTGGGAAGAATCAGCATTGAGACTGAAGTGCTCATACCAGAAAATCACAACAGAAAGTGGAAGAAGGTGAACCCTATGGGTTTTTTGGAGCATTGTATTCTAACAATGCTTGATCTCGAATGCAAAAATGGAGTGATAAAAAAATAGATCAGGCACATCAGGCCTTATCACCGGCTTCGGCAGAAGACGGACGGCCGAGGGCCTTGATTTTAAGGCTTTATCATTTTCACGACAAGGCCTGGATAAAGGTGGCCAGCAGGAGGAAGCAGGAGATTTTATTTAAGGGGTGCAGAATATATTTCTTTCAAGATTTCTCCCTCAATGTGCAGCACCAGAAGCAAAGCTTCAGAGATATAAAGAAAGATTTGCAGCAAAAGCAGATCTCCTATGCGATGCTCTACCTGTCTCAGCTAAGGGTTTGGCATAATGATGCTACTAAATTCTTCACTGATGTGAAGGCAGTCTTGGCCTTAATACAGCATCTCTACGAGGGAGAGAATGTTCCTACTTAAGCAGAGGGGTCTACTCATTATATCCTTTCAGTGTTACAAACAGCCAAAGCTTTACCAACTCTGGGGTTTGATTGAATTGATGTTATGTGCAATGGGAAAAAATAAGGGAGAACTGAGAGGAGAGGATCACCTTGCTGGTGGCTGAAAGGAATCAGTAAGTTCTGCCTGGGAAATTTTTTAAAAGTATTGGGGAGAAGTTAACTATTGGGGTTTATTATTAATGTGTTGTGTATTTGTGCTTTAAATAGTCAGTAAGGCAGCTAATAAACAGAAATTAGTGTGTTTGTATTTCCCAACCCTCCCACCACTCTCCCACCCATCCCTAGCTCATCCTTTAATTTATAAACAGGTGCCACTTTCACAAAAAAAAAAAAAAGATCAGCCTTTTAACTTCACTTCATGAATTCCCCACATCTTATTGAGAGTTTGATCATTTACTTGTAGGCCACCTCCAGATATATAGTGAATACACTTATACATTTAAAGGACCCTAATTAGACACATTCCTACTCCCATAGGAACCTAAAACTTAATTAGGAACTGAACAAATCTGAGATGAAGGCAGCAGTCCAGCAGCAAAAGGGGAGCTTCCCAGTCTTTTGCATCGAGTGTCACATGTATGATTTTTTTACCCGCCAGTGAGAAGTTGTACATGTGCATGCGATGCAAAGAGCTCCTGTCTCTCAGAGAACAAGTCCGATCTCTGGAGGCTAGAGTGGCAGACCTGGGGTAGCTGAGGCAGACAGAGAGGTATATAGATGAGACCTTCAGGGCATAGTAGCCAAGTCCCAACTTCAGTCTGGCAGCCCTGGTGCTGCCTTGGAGGAAGAAGGTCTCATGATCGGAGACCATCAACCTGGTACAGCAGGAAAGGATCCTGTAGGAAGGACCTGCTCTCCAGGTGGTGCATTGTCCTCTCACACCGAGGATATGTCTCCCAGGGCTACTGCCCAGGAGGAAAGAGTTAGGTCGACCATCATATTTGGTGATTTGATTATTAGGAACATAGACAGTTGGGTGGGTGTGAAGATCACCTGGTAACATGCTTACCTGGTGTGAAGATGACGAACCTCATGCATCACCTAGATGGGATTTTAGACAGTGCTGGTGAGGAGCTGGCTGTCATGGTATATGTGGGCACCAACAACATATGAAAATGTGGGAGGGAGGTTCTGTAAGCCAAATTTAAGCTCTTAGATAGAAAGCTGAAATCCAGAACCTCCAGGGTAGCATTTCCTGTTGCACACGCAAGTCTTCAGAGGCAGGCAGAGCTCTGGAATCTCAATGCGTGGATGAGACAATGGTGCAAGGAAGAGGGATTCAGTTTTGTAAGGAACTGGGGAACCTTTTGGGGAAGGGTGAGTCTTTTCCAAAGGGTTGGGCTGCATCTTAACCAGGAGGAACCAGGCTGCTGGCACTAACCTTTAAAAAGGAGATAGAGCAGCTTTTAAACTAGAACAAAGGGGAAAGCCGACAGTCGCTCAACAACGCATGGTTCGGAGGGAGGTATCTAATGACGCATTAGAATTAAGGCATCCCAACAGTGAGGTTCCAATAATAAGAAAAGTAGTTCAAGTGCCTGTAATTAAAAACTCACCTGAGCTAAAAGATTCCAATTTATCCCTATGAATTAAAAATCAGAATGAAAATAAAAACCTAAAACACACTTTGAAATGTTTGTATGCTAATGTCAGAAGTCTAAGAAGTAAGATGGTAGAATTAGAATGTAGAATAGTGAATGATGACATAGACTTAACTGGCATCTCAGAGACATGGTGGAAGGAGGATAACCAATGAGATAGTGCTATACCAGGGTACAAATTATATCACAATGACAGAGAGTAGCATCTTGGTGGCGGGGGTGGCATTTTATGTCCGGGATGGCATAGAGTCCAATAGGATAAAGATCCTGCATGAGACTAAATGTACAATCAAAATTTTTATGGGTAGAAATCCCTTGTGTGCTGGGGAAGAGAATAGTGATAGGAGTATACTGCCGTCCATCTGGCCAAAATGGTGAGACGGACAGTGAAATGCTAAGTGAAATTAGGGAAGCTAACCAAATTAGTAGTGCAGTAATAATGGGAGATTTCAATTACCCCAATATTGACTGGGTAAATGTAACAACAGGACATGCTAGACAGATAAAGTTCCTGGATGGAATAAAAGACAGTTTTATGGAGCAATTGGTTTAGGAACTGACGAGAGAGGGAGCAATTATAGATCTAATTCTTAGTGGAGGCAGGATTTGGTGAGAAAGGTAATGGTGGTGGGGCCACTTGGCAATAGTGATCATAATATGATCAAATTTGAATTAATGACTGGAAGGAGGACAGTAGTTCTATATCAATTAAATGAATATCTAACAGATCACGATATAATTCATCCAAATCAACATGGATTTAGGAAAGGTCACTCCACTGAAACACTCTTCCTATTATCTTTTGATACCTATATCAGAGGCCTTGACTCTAATACAGATTATCTGTTAGTACTACTAGATATTTCTGCTGCGTTTGATACGCTTGATCAAAAGATTCTAATATTCACACTTCAATCTATTGGGGTACAAAACACTGTTTTGAATTGGTTCACCAGTTACCTCACAGACCGTAGTTGTCAAGTTAACTTTGGATCATGTTCATCTGAACATTATACGCAATCCTCAGGAGTCCCACAAGGGCCCTCCCTTTCACCTATCCTATTTAATATATATTTAATTCCAATTTGCCAAATTTTATCAGCTTTAAATGTACAATTTAAGATCTATGCGGACGATATACAGATCTTTGTCCCATATAAAAAATCTTGGACAGATACATTCTCCCTGATCCAAATTTATATTAAAACCATTGAGCAATGGCTTACACATAATAGGTTGAAATTAAATGCAAAGAAAACCTAAATTCTATTCTTAAGTGTCATTGAAAATCCAGATTATAGTCCACCATCTCATATTTTAATAGGAAACGAAAGGATTCCAATTAACAAAGTAGCTTGCAATCTTGGAGTCCTATTAGATACAAACTTATCCTTAACAAATCACATTTCTAATACTGTTAAAATTTCATTTTACAAATTACATATCCTGAAATGTTTAAAACCCCTATTATTTTTCTCTGCCTTCCAAACAGTTCTTCAATCTTTAATCTTCTCCAGTCTTGATAATTGTAATGGGCAATATTTAGATCTTCCTGATTCTGCATTTAAGCCATTGCAAATGGTTCAAAATACAGCAGC
The DNA here is from genome assembly GCF_901001135.1 of Rhinatrema bivittatum. Lineage (NCBI taxonomy): Eukaryota > Metazoa > Chordata > Amphibia > Gymnophiona > Rhinatrematidae > Rhinatrema > Rhinatrema bivittatum. Next base: position 62,818,769 of record NC_042622.1, read on the forward strand.
CCGATTACTGACCGGTACATCAATGAAAAATCATATTAATCCTATTCTTTACAATTTACACTGGCTCCCACTGAAATATAGAATTAAATACAAAATATTGTCACTAGTACATACTCTCATCAATACTCAAAATTCCATATGGCTGTGCACCTCTTTACGTCTTTACAGACCATCCAGAAATTTACAATCTTTAAACAAGAATTTGCTTGAGATATCTACAGCTCAGCTGGCTAGGTTAAACATCACAAGAGAAAGGGCGTTCTCAGTGGTGGGCCCCATAATGTGGAATTCTCTCCCAAATGACCTGAGACAAATCTCCAGTAGTACAGAGTTTAAAAGGCTTTAAAAACTCACCTTTTTAAAGAAGCTTTTGCAGCTATAATTCAAACCAATAATAAATAGGCAGACCAGTGAGAGTTGTTCCATCTTTGCCAGGTTTTTCTCGCTTTTTTTTTTTTTATTTTTTGAATCTGTGCTTTTCTCACTTTACTTGGTTTTTAAAGAAAACATTTTATTTTATTAGTGAGTTTAGTTTAATTAAATGCACTAGATGCTAGATTAGCGAGATTTTGATTACGACATTATATTTTTCTCTCAACTTTCTATTTTTTTAAATTCTATTTTATTTATTTCTATTTATATCTTATTTTTCTAGAAATATTCTGGTTTTCCGGTCTATTGTATGGTATTTCTATTTTATTTTATTTTATGATCGACTGATTATTACACTTTATTTTATAGCATATGATATTATCTTATTTTAATTTGTATTGTAAACCATTTTGATCAATTATATATATTGTTAAAGACAGTATAGAAATATTTTAAATAAATAAGCAAATCCACAGCACTAGTGCTAAACTTTCAAAAGGGAAACTTTGATAAAATGAGAAAAATAGAAAAAATACTTAAAGGCGCAGCTACAAAGATAAAAAGTGTGCAAGAGGTATGGACATTGTTAAAAAATACCATTGTAGAAGCAAATTCCAGATGTATTCCATACATTAAGAAGGGTGGAAGGAAGGTAAAATGATTATCGGCATGGTTAAAAGGTGAGGTGAAAGAGGCTATTTTAGCCAAAAGATCTTCATTCAAAAATTGGAAGAAGGATCCAACAGAAGAAAATAGGATAAAGCATAAGCGTTGGCAAGTTAAATGTAAGACATTGATAAGACAGATTAAGAGAGAATTTCAAAAGAAGTTGGCCATAGAGGCAAAAACTCACAGAAAAAACTTTTTAAAATATATCCGAAGCAGAAAGCCTGTGAGGGAGTCGGTTGGACTGTTAGATTATTGAGAGGTTAAAGGGGCACTTAGAGAAGGTAAGGCCATCATGTAAAGATTAAATAATTTCTTTGCTTCAGTGTTTACTGAAGAGGATGTTGGGGAGATACCTGTTTCGGAGAGGGTTTTCAAGGGTAATGATTCAGATGGACTGAACCAAATCAGGGTGAACCTAGAAGATGTGGTAGGCCTGATTGATAAAATGAAGAGTAGTAAATCACCTGGACCGGATAGTATACACCCCAGGGTTCTGAAGAAACTAAAAAATGAAATTTCAGATCTATTAGTTAAAATTTGTAACCTATTATTAAAATCATCCATTGTACCTGAAGACTGGAGGGTGGCTACTGTAACCCCAATATTTAAAAAGCGCTCTAGGGGCAATCCGGGAAACTACAGACCAGTTAGCCTGACTTCAGTGCCAGGAAACATAGTGGAAAGTGTTCTAAAGATCAAAATCACAGAATATATAGAAAGACATGGTTTAATGGAACAAAGTCAGCATGAGTTTACTCAAGACAAGTCTTGCCTCACAAATCTGCTTCACATTTTTGAAGGGGTTAATAAACATGTAGATAAAGGTGAACTGGTAGCTGTAGTGTATTTGAGTTTACAGAAGGCATTTGACAAAGTTCCTCATGAGAGGTTTTTAAGAAAAGTAAAAAGTCATGGGATAGGTGGCGATGTCCTTTCTTGGATTGCAAACTGGCTAAAAGACAGGAAACAGAGAGTAGGATTAAAAGGATAATTTTCTCAGTGGAGGGGGGGTGGGCAATGGAGTGCCTCAGGGATTAATACTGGGACCCAAGCTTTTCAATATATTTATAAATGATCTGGAAAAGAAAACAATGAGTGAGGTAATCAAATTTGTAGATGATACAAAATTATTCAGAGTAGTTAAATCACAATCAGATTGTGATAAATTGCAAGAGGACCTTGTGAGACTGGAAATTGGGCATCCAAATGGCAGATGAAATTTAATATAGATAAGTTCAAGGTGATGCATATAGGAAAAACAACCCTTGCTATAATTACATGATGTTAGGTTCCATATTAGGAGCTACCACCCAGGAAAGAGATCTAGGTGTCATAGTGGATAATACATTGAAATCATCGGCTCAGTGTGCTGTGGCAGTCAAAAAGCAAACAGAATGTTATGAATTATTAGGAAGGGAAAGGTGAATAAAACGGAAAATGTCATAATGCCTCTGTATCGTTCCATGGTGAGACCGCACCTTGAATACTGTGTACAATTCTGATCGCCGCATCTCAAAAAAAAGATAAAGTTGCAATGGAGGAGGTACAGAGAAGTGCAACCAAAATGATAAAGGGGATGAAACAGCTCCACTATGAGGAAAGGCTGAAGAGGTTAGGGCTGTTCAGCTTGGAGAAGAGACAGCTGAGGGGGGATATGATAGAGGTGTTTAAAATCATGAGAGTTCTAGAACAGGTAAATGTGAATCGGTTATTTACTCTTTTGGATAATAGAAGGACTATGGGGCACTCCATGAAGTTAGCAAGTAGCAGATTTAAAACTAATCGGAGAAAATTCTTTTTCACTTAACACACAATTAAACTCTGGAATTTGTTGCCAGGGGATGTGTTTAGTGCATTTACAGGCCGATACAGTAAAAATCGCGGGAGAGCGGGCAAGAGCTCTCCTGGCGCATGCACAGGCCACACTCCTGTGCGCACGATTCAGAAAAAAAAAATAATTCAAATTAGGGCCCGCGGTAAAAAGAGGCACTAGGGACACTAGTGCGTCCCTAGTGCCTCTTTTTGGACAGGAGCGGCGGCTGTCACCGCGTTTGACAGCCGATGCTCAATTTTGCTGGCGTCGGTTCTCAAACCCGCTGACAGCCACGGGTTCGGAAACCGGATGCCAGCAAAATTGAGCATCCGGTTTTCCACCCGCGAGCTGCGGGCCGATTTAAAATTTCTTTTTTTTTAAATTTTTGATTTTAAACTTTTGGGACCTCCGACTTAATATCACCATGATATTAAGTCGGAGGATGTACAGAAAAGCAGTTTTTACTGCTTTTCTGTACACTTTCCCGGCGCCGAGAGATATTAACGCCTACCTTTGGGTAGGTGCTAATTTCTGAAAGTAAAATGTGCAGCTTGGCTGCACATTTTACTTTCTGTATCGCGCGGGGAATAACTAATAGGGCCATCAACATACATTTGCATGTTGCAGACGCTATTAGTTTCGGGGGGTTGGACGCGCGTTTTCGACGCGCTATTATCCCTTACTGAATAAGGAGTAAAGCTAGCGCGTCGAAAACGCACGTCCAACCCCCCCCGAAACTAATAGTGCCTGTTAGTGTAGCTGGGTTTAAAAAAGGTTTGGATAAGTTCTTGGTGGAGAAGTCCATTACCTGCTATTAATCAAGTTGACTTAGAAAATAGCCACTGCTATTACTAGCAATGGTAACATGGGATCTTCTTGGTGTTTGGGTACTTGCCAGGTACTTGTAGTCTGGTTTGGCCTCTGTTGGAAACAGGATGCTGGGCTTGATAGACCCTTGGTCTGACCCAGTATGGCATGTTCTTATGTTCTAATTGTGCTTGTTGATTTCATTTGGGGGGAGGAGGGTTGGCAAAAAAAGGGGTAGGTGTTGAATATTGATGTGGAGGAAACAGAGAGGAAAAAGAAGGTTAGGGCTGTTCAGCTTGGAGAAGAGACGGCTGAGGGGGGATATGATAGAGGTCTTTAAGATCATGAGAGGTCTTGAACGAGTAGATGTGACTCGGTTATTTACACTTTCGAATAATAGAAGGACTAGGGGGCATTCCATGAAGTTAGCAAGTAACACATTTAAGACTAATCGGAGAAAATTCTTTTTCACTCAACGCACAATAAAGCTCTGGAATTTGTTGCCAGAGAAGGTAGTTAGTGCAGTTAGTGTAGCTGGGTTCAAAAAAGGTTTGGATAAGTTCTTGGAGGAGAAGTCCATTAATGGCTATTAATCAATTATACTTAGGGAATAGCCACTGCTATTAATTGCATCAGTAGCATGGGTTCTTCTTAGTGTTTGGGTAATTGCCAGGTTCTTGTGGCCTGGTTTTTGGCCTCTGTTGGAAACAGGATGCTGGGCTTGATGGACCCTTGGTCTGTCCCAGCATGGCAATTTCTTATGTTCTTATGTTCTTAGATGAGGTTTGAGACTTTTGGGAGGCTTTATTAGTATCATTTTCCCACTTTTTTCCTTGTTGGCACATGTGCACAGATGTGCTGTTCAGAACAGGACACGTGGGAAGGGTGGAGTTAAGATGGTGGCATAAGCAGACACATTTCTCCCCTGCTCTCTTGGTTGTTTCGGTTACTCTTTTCCTTCTCTCAGATGACGACAAAAAAGAAAGGAAGGGTGAGGGTATACTCCTCAGTGACCTCACTCTCTTCAGATTAGAGAACCATCATGGCGTTTGCGTCGGTCACTGAAGCATTGCGGGCCTTAAGCCATGTTGGAGGAATGGAGAGAGGAGCCCTTCTCTTTCCTGGGGAGATATCACTTAGCCTGCCGGACACTCTTTCACAGCTGCTGTTTGCCTCGTAAGACAGCTGCTGAGGCATGCGGTGATGAGCTCATAGTAGAAGCCATGGAGGGAACAGCCGACACCATTCTTGCTTTAAGTTTCTGGATCTCTTTCTTTGCCGGTCTGTGCTGAACAGGAGGTCTCTGGTGGAACTACTAATATTTCTCAGAATTTTAATTCAGTGGAGATACTGCCATCAATTTCAGCCTCAATTTGTGCTTTTTCTGTACCTCTCAAACCAGCGGTTAAGGACACTTGATTCATTGTTGGATTTGGTGGCTAATCTGTCCCAGTCGTTGATGGATCATTCTTACAGAGTTGAGGTTGTGTCTCAGAGACTGGACTCTGTAGCTCAGGAACACCAGTGTATTCTTTTAGAAGACTCTGGGAAGCTGCATTCCTTGGGACAAGACATACAGCTCTGGGCTGTATATGCAGCGATAATACAACAGCAGGGGTTTCTTGACAGTTAGACAGTTAAATCTGAGATTTACTAACTTTCCCAAAGTTGTAGGTGAACTTCTCCATATTACTTTGAGAAAATACTGATGGAAACTGTACATCTTACTGAAGAGCAATTCCCAGCTTTCAATAAAGTTACCTTTGCTCCTTACAGATTATGGACTGGTCAATTAAGTCCCACCTCGACCTGGATTAGATGTGGCAAATTTATCTGCATTCTTGGAGACATCTAATGTTGAGATTATTGAGAGATTGACACTGATTGCTTCCTTTTTTTTAGATAGCAAGATATGAGTTTAGTAATGAAAACTTATTTCTAAAACTTAAATTTAAATGTCCTTGCTGCTCCTGTTAGAATTTATTCTGATTTGGCTGAGACCACTCAGGATAGGAGAAAAGTGTTTCTTAGTATGTGTCAGGAGGTTCAGTCTCTTGCAGCTTCTTTTCTTCTTAGATATCCATGTAAATGTTTGGTTAAGATCAATACAGATAGCTTTAGGTTTTTTTTCCCTGAACAACTTAGAGGTTTCTTAGATGCTAGAACTGGGACTCTGTCCCCAGTACATAATTGTAGTCTGTATATAACCTAAAAGGGATAGGGGTTCAGGGAACAAAATGAAGATCTTAACTTAGAGATAACCTCTGCCACTTCGGTATAAGTAACGTAATAAAAATGTTTCCAGGACACTATATGTGCTATTTGAGAGGAGCCTCAGGATTCAGAACCTCCTACCTCATGCAAAATTTATAATTTGGCTACCTTTTTAGAACAACGATTAGCAAACTGTTCACAATCAAATACTAAAACTGGTCTATGGATACTAGGGGTTTGCTCAAGTTTTATGACAATAAAAAGCTCCCAATGACAGCTGAGTGAGGTGTGAAATCATGAAGTATAATAATTATTTTTTTTAGCACATTAAAAGCAGATCTGTAATCTGAGTGCACCAAGGTTTGAAATTTCTTCCATTTATGTTCCGCTCTGCACATAGATCTTTTCTTAGAAAGTAACTCCTGAGAAACCAAGGAACTCCTGAGAAACCAAGGAACTCTGGGCAAAGTCCAGGAATATTTACTTCCCTCTAAGGGAGCTACTGACCTGATGATTATTATAAGACTCAACCAGAGCTTCCACAGAGTCATAGTTGAGAAAGGACTAGACCAAGGACCACTTCGATCTAACCCTATCAAGGTCAGTGGGGTCCTGAAATGTCTTAATGGTTTTATCGGTGTTGTGTGCCAGCTGAACCAAAAAGGAAGCATTTAGGGTAAAAGTTATTTAAAAAAATGATCTGACCAAGGAACAGAGCCAATGTCAATATTAGAAACTTTCCCTCATTAGTCCAGGACTCTGGTAGCATTAAGAGATCCAGAATATGTCCAGCAGAGTAAGTAGGCTCCTGAATCATCTGGAATAGATATAAAGTATCAAGAGTACTAAGTTAGGCTTTTGAGGAAGTTCCAGACTGGGCACCAAAGTCTCCAATAACTACTAACTTAACTATTTATTTATTTTATCAATTTATAATATTTATATACTGTCATTCTGCAGACAATTATAATGGTTTACAACATAAATAAAACGATAAACAATTAAATTCAATAAAATATAAATACATTATAATCATTAAATACATTAAGCAAGTTAAAAAACTAACAATAGGTCATTTTAAAAGTAGGTTACCTGACTTTCTCCTCCACCAATAAAGGGCTGAAGGAACTTTCTCTGACAGCTTCAGAACTCTCCAAGTGTAGGGGCCCATTGGAATCCTGTCGAAGGTGTAGCCTTGTAGAAAGGCTGTGCATTTACAGGAGAGAAGAACATACTAACTATCTATGCCACAGCACCCCTACATGAGGCTGTCTATATAAGACACAGATCCCTAGAGGAGTTGTGAATTTTTGAGATGAAAGTCTAAGGTAGAGGAGTGTTTTTCAGTTTCCTTCTTTTCCTAGAGAAATCCTAGACCCAGTGGGATATGGATTTGTGAAGACTTAAGAGAATTTCTGATTGATTTTAACTTGTGAGGTTAGAAAATATTCTTTATTTCGGATCTTCAGTTGAAATGAAGTTTTTCCACCCTTTCTTTCACTTTTTTTGTTTTTGAATATATTGCCCATCTGATTTCCTTAGCCTGAGAGACTCCGTGCCCAAATAGCAAAAATGTTGGAGAAGGTAAGGATTCTCATCCAGTATCAACCACTTAGCATGGTTTTTCTATTACAAGCAGTATATACAAATTTGAAAGTTGTACCTACACATGCATAGCTGGAATGCAAATCCACCCCTCTCCTCCCCACGTGCTCTCTCTGTATGGGATTTGAATTCCACTCCTCTTTCCCTGTATTCTCCAGCTCCACCCCCTTTCTCTGTATTGTCCAATCCACACTCTACTGCCACACATAGAAATTGAACTCTGCCCCTCTCTCTGACTGTACTCTCCAGCTTTGCCCCTCTCTGAATAGTCAATCCACTCTCTAGTACCACACAGTACCCAATCTCAGTGTACTTTCTCTACGAACACACTGGAGAAGGTACACTTCCTACACTGCACAGTATTTCCTAGCTTGTTCTTAGATGGGGTTTTACTACTAGTAAATAACAGTATCCAGCTGAAGGGATACCCTCAAGGTGCTTATTCACAGCCTATATCTATCTGGTATACACCCAGAAGTCAAGGGGTACTTAACCATTACAAAAGAGTAAAAAAAGAGAAATGGAAGTAAAGAGAAGGATCCAGCCAGAATCTCAGTATTACTCAGGTACTATTTACAAGGAACTCTAAACTGGAGGAGAATGTCTGTTGTGTATAGAGTCCTAATGGTCCCTGAATTCCAGTTGAATGGCTGGCAGAGGCCCTATATTTCAGAAAGGAATAATGGGGACCCCAGCATCAGAAAGGTGGGACTACACTGTTACTGATTCAAGTTATTTATTTCTGGATTGTGGATTTATCAAAGGAAAAGTGTATTCGGCATCCTGTTACATCATAAGTGCTTCAGGAAAGACTATTTGGAACACCAGTCATGTGTTCCCCTGGTTCTTTTCAATGCACTTGGAGATCAACACACCACCCAAATGAATAGTCCACTAAGCGGGGTTTGAAGAGCGTGAATTGTGACCGTGTTTGTGACTTAGTCCTGATACCTTTTGTGACTGACCCTATGGATCTTAAAAGTATTCCTCAAGTTCAGGGTTGCACAGGTTTCCTGAAATCTCTTTGAGCACAGTGTAATAAGTGCACTCAGCAGAGCGGCAGAGTTTTACACGCAGGTGTGCACTCATTTTTTTTATGTGGAAACTGTGCTCTTGATGTAGCAAGGGGTTTTTGTGCACAAAAAAAAAGTGCACATAAACCTATGTGCATTGTTTAGTGCCCTCGCATGGAAATCCCATGCTAGTGAAGGCATTAACTGTTAGTTCCAAAGATAGAGATGTACGCTGGCTTAACTCATATTTTCTTAGTCCTAGAAATGTTACTCCTGGTCAGAGGTGGCGTACAGTTTCCAGTGCTGGTGTTAGTCTATGGACAAAAGCAGGAATTCTGATTCTGAGACTTGTAATTGAGATTTATGCACAGAAAACAAAGCATATTTTGCGCATAAATAGGATTTATGCAACTAAGATTGTTTTCTGTGCCAAAAGCATTTTTGTGCAAATAAATTATATTTTATGCACAGAAAACATGATTTATGTTTGTTTTGTGTGCATAAGACTTTTATATGCCCAAAACATGATTTTTGTGTGCTTAAATCCTGTCTGAGAGACTCCCTCCGCCACTCCATTTAAAAATGTGAGGAACACGAAGACCATCAATGCAACAAAGGGAGTCTCACTTATAAAAGTTATCTTCTCTATCCATCTACTCTGCTGTTTTAACTACTGTAATTTAGTAACCAGTATATAATTACTTTTCTAAGTAATAGATTATTTTAGGAGATCATGTCTTGGAAAGGAATCTAAAAATGCAATCAGTGTTTTTTTGAAGGGAAAACATTTTGGGTACTTTTTTGCCCATAGACTTTGCATCAATTTTCCAAGCCTAAGTATGTGTATACTTTCACTTTGAAACATGCCAGCATGAGGTTTTTCTGTATGGATACTTCTTCCAGGGACAGTAAGACAGGTAGATGTGAAACTGCAATCTATGTGTGCACGTTTCCTTGCTCGACCTAGACACATTGCCGGGAACGCCTTCTCTAAAGACTGCTGAACGTGCGTGCGCATTCTTAGCTGCATTGAGGGAGGGCCGTTTTACACGCAAATCATTATTTACTCACAAGATAGCTTTGAAAATTGTCTTCCCTTTAACTTATTTACTTTTCATCTCTTCTCCAGCAGCTCTTTTGACAGGGACTTGACACCTCTTGTTATTCTCCTGCAAATGAAGGCAGCTCAGCAGGCTGGAGTTAATTCAAAGTGAATTTTCCCCACCCTTGTGCCCTTAGCAGAAATCGTTTGAAAACAGTGTCTAGTGTTACTTTGGAAATTTAACAGGATGATGCTTTTCTGTCTTCACGTTGGTAGATTTAACCATTTTCAGCATCAGAAATAATCAGTAATAGATTACTCTGTGGGGAAAATAATCAATAGTTGGTAACCAATTACATTTCTAAAAGAACATTAACAACCTAAGGTTATCTCTTTAGTGCCTTAGAAAAAAGATGCTGTCCTTACCATACTGTTATTTTGTTTATCCACTTTGTTCAAGTAATCATTTTTGTGCACTGCTAAGATCACCCGTCCCAGCAATGCATTCATTTTGCATAAGGTTACTATGAGCTGATATCTGGTGATTTCTGTTTGAGATCCCTAATTCTTAATTTTCAGACTACTTAAGCAGCGCATTAATCAGATATACCAATCGCGACCTGAAGGGACAGCTGAGCACATCACAGCTACTAATATGGTTTAGCCTAGAAAAAAAAATAGATAAAATAAGAACAAATTAGGAGAAAAACCCCGCAGACAGTGGGAGAGAGAGCAATGAAAAGGTTCAGCTGCCATTGATTTCCTTTACTAAAGGGCTTCTACAGACTCTGAAAACACCAGTCTGCAGGGCTGAAAGTATCGGAATACGATATTATTACAGCATCTGGCTTTCATGCCTGAAAATTCACAAATATGATCTGAATCTGTAAATTCTTTGAAAATATTTGCACAGTTCTGACTGTACACTTAGGGATGTGCAAACAGGTCAAAGTCAAAATTCAAATTAGGTGGATTTCAGCTTTATTTGAGCCTGATGGAAATGTGAATTTCCCTGAGATCTGCCAGGAGAATACGTTGGATTAGACTAAGCAATGTCACAGCCATGCAATTCCTATTACTTCCTATGGGAGTATTTCTGACATGTTTAAAATTTTATTATGTTTATGCAAAAATAGCAAAGTTAACTTGAACATGCAGGGCTTTTCTCTTAATTTGTGTGCGCTGAGTTACATGTGTATAACACCTCTCCTGCACCCCATAGGCATTCAATACATAATGATGGATGTAGTGGCCGTTCCTGGATCCTGGCATGATGTCCCTATATTAAGACAGAAATGCATGCATACTTTCCCTTTAAAAACTTATGTAAAGTCTGCACGTAAAATGTACCTGCAGACTTTGATTTAATTTAATTAAAATTTTCTATTCTGCCTTTCAAGCATGGGAGTGACCTGCACAGAGCGGCAGTTACTACCATAAGAAACTTGGGCAGCCTGGAAGGATCATTTGGTCTTTTTCTGTTGTCGTTATTATGTTAAAGTCCCAACCCCATTAATGCAGATTACACAATTACTACAATGTCAATGTAACGCACAGTGATGGTTTTAACACCAACATATTTATTTTTACTTCAGGGCTGCTCTGGCTAGCAAGTCCTACGCGCACCAAGCCTATTTTGCATAGGCCCGGCAATGTGCGCAAAGCCCCGGGACGTGTGTATGTCCCGGGGCTTGAAAAAAGGGCGGGGATTGGGCGGGGTTGGAGCGGTGTGGGGGGCGGGGCGGGGGCAGGACCAAGGCCTCTGCACAGCGGCAAAGCCGGGGGATTGCGCGCTGGCAGCTGGCAGGCGTAACTTACAAAATAAAGGTAGGGGGGATTTAGGTAGGGCTGGGGGTGGGTTAGATAGGGGAAGGGAGGAGAAGGTAGGGGGCGGAGGGAATGGGGAAAGCCAACGGGGCTCCCCTAGGACTCGGCGCACGCAAGGTGCACTAGTGTGCACCCCCTTGCGCGCGCCGACCCCAGATTTTATTACATGCACGCGGCTGCACGCTCATGTTATAATATCGGGTGTACATTTGTGCGCGCCGGGTAGCGCGCACAAATGTACCCTGCACGCGTAGGTATTAAAATCCAGCCCCTAGGTTTTCTAAGGCCTGATGTAATATTTGCAGTGCTCTTTCCTGAGTAGGATTGTTGCTATTTGAGTTCTGGGAGTTAGTGTTGTTTTGATATGGCAGATTTGTCTTTTGGGGTAAACTGTATGGTTGACAGGCTGTGATATCTTTTATTGGTTATGTAAGTATATCCAAAACTTCTGTACATGAGTTATTGAGACAGTATAGGATCCATCTATAGATCTGAACATCTCTGATCTGACATCTGAAGAAGGGACTTTTATGTAGTTTTATATAATATGTTTAGGTACACGTATTTTTTTATTTTACAGGTATTTTAAGAAGCCCGGCCGCTTGTTCTGTTTTCTAAATAGGAGGTATGTTGGTGTTTTAAGGCGTGATGTAATATTTGCATTGTTGCCTTTCATAGGTAGGGTTGGAGTTTGAGTGCTGGCAGTTAGTGCTGTTTTTGGTATGGGAAGTTTACTATATTGTAATTGTTTATTCTTGGCTTTCTGAGGGCCAAACCCACACCCATTACATGTTACAACAGGTGTTTGTGGCCTGCCCGCGGGGTTCCCACCCCCTGTAGGCAGAAGAGAAGAAAGTAGGCATCGGTGTTTATGACCTGCCCGCAGGGTTCCCATCTCCTCCCCAATGGGCAGGAAAGAAGTAGTGAGGCCAGGCATTAAAAGAGGAAGGTGAGTAAGAGATAACGTTTTCCTCTTCCATCAGCTCAACCCTCTTTTCTCCCTTTTTACCGAGAGGGAAGAGAAGAGTGAGTGAGTGAGAACTTACCCACCCCCTAGGTCAGCCCCTCCCCCTTCCCTTCCTAAAGGGAAAGGGTGGCTGAGCTGACTGAAGGGAAAATTCTCACTCATCCTCCTCTTCACTCCCCTTCACATAGCTTTGCTCCCCTTCCCTTCTCTTCTCACTAAGAAGGAAGGGAGTGAATGAGTGAGCAGGAGGAGAATGGAGTGGAGTTGGGAGAGAGAGGGGGAGGGGAAGGGGGAGGGAGGAGGTGTGAGTGAGGAGAGAGAAGAGGAAGGGTGAAGATGTGGGGGAGATGGAGGGGAGGGGAGAGTGAAGGAAGAGAGGAAGTATAGGAGAGGAAAAGGGAGGGAAGAGGGAGAAGGAGTAGGGAGAAGGGATGGAGGTGTGAGGGAGGGGAGAGGGAGGAGGTGTGGGGATTATGAAGGGAAAGGGAGGAAGTGTGGGAGAGAAAGGGGGAGAAGAAGGAGGTGTGGTGGATGGAAGGACAGGGAAGGGGTTTTGAGTGAGAAGGAAGGGGGTGAGTCAGCTGTTTGAAATATTTTTTTAGTATGATTTTACTATTATGATGCTATTTTATATTTCTTGATTGTATTGTTTTATGGAGGATTGGTGATGTTGTTTCCATTTTTCCATTGTTACACTGCATGCATGCAGATCTGGCTTCTTGTAGTTCTCAGTAGTTTTTGTCTGCTTCTATCTGTACTTTATGGTTCGTTTATTCTATATTTGGTGAGGGTCTGTATGTTCTGCATGTGTGGACTGAGGTGAGGTTTTCCACTACTGTGTAATTTCTGTGGAGGGTCTTTAGCAGCCGGCTTGCTCTGTTTTTCTAATATGGTATATAGGTGTTTAGGGTGCCAGCCATCCATTGCTCCTACCATGTAACAAGGGCCGACCAATGGCACTGGTAGCCCCTGTCACATGATAAGGGCAAAGGGCCACAAGCGCCATTTTGTTTACTGGCTGCCGATGGCCCGAGAGCGGGAGATCGTCCCAGGACCCCCGCTGGACCCCCACGGATTTTAGGCAAGTTTTTGAGGGGTCCGGAGGGTGGGGGTTTGTAAATAACTAAATTTTAAGGGTTGGGTGGGGTCTTTTTTCGGCGAAAATTGCTGAGAAAAAAAAACGACCCGATGGTAAAACGAAGAGTAGCCCGACCCAGAATAAAAAAACGAAGCACATCTCTACCCGGTACTGACCTCAGCTTGCCTCTGACCACGCTTGGACTGATACCCGGAACTAACCTCTACTTGCCTTTGACCACGCTCGGACTGATACCTGGAACTGACCCTTGCTTTGGCTGACCATCCTCAGACGGAAACCCTGGCTTTGACCCTTGCGAGCCATTCGGACACTCTCTTCACTTCTCCTGTGACCACCAGGCCTGCCTGCTCTGATGCTGCCCACGGCCTTCTTTGAGCTGGACCACTAGGCGCTGCCTGTCCTACCCGGAGGACTTTCAGTTCCTGCCTTGTACCCATGGTCTCTGGTACTCTCAGTTCCGGTCTAGCTCGCCTGTTCTCCGACAGCCACACACCCCTTCTCTTGGTGGCACACCTCTCCGTCATCTCTCTAGGAGACCCCAGAGGCCCACCTAAGCCCAGGCAGTCTGGGAATCCAAGGGCTCAACCTGCGGAGTCCACGGACCATTATTGGTGAAGTTCCTGTCAGCCTCTGTCTCCTCGTGTGCTCTGCCTCCTGACGGCAGGTGCTCTCTGGGATCCATATCAATCCTGCGCCAGGCCAAGGGTCCACCTCCAGCGCAACATAAGGTTCACTTAGGGCAGCCTAATACCCTTGCACCAGCCACATCATTCAGCTATCTCCAACTTCCCTGGGGGGCAAATTGTCAGGGAAGGTTGGGAGGCGGGTGGTAGGGTTCCTGCCAGCTTCCTAGAAATATCATTAGCACTCTTATCTACCACTCCTCTGGGAATCCTGACCCCTGTATCCTCCCTTTCCCTAGCATTTCAAATAGCCAAAAGGGTTATACGCCAAGGGGGATCTCTCCTTTTTTTGCTTTCTCGCTGATTTGTCCTGTGCCGGGCAATGCCGGGGGGGGGGGGGGGGGCGGGGGGCGCACACTCTCTTTCCTTGTAGCAGATCGTCTTGAACTGCCCCTGTCTCTGATTAGGGGAAAGAATAATTTTCTAGGCCCTGTACATTGCATTTATCCAAATCCTACTCTAAAGTTCTTGTATGCAGCACTGACGATCTGTTAAGTGTAGACAGCAGCAATAATCACTCTAGAATATGGTGTGGTTTCCAACATAACTTTTACTTAATGAAAGTTCACATTCTCAAACATGATGTACAAGTTCCAAAGTTATCTTGTAATTAATTTGTGACCCTTAGGTTAATTTTAATTTCTTCTGATGTTCCATAAATGGCAATTGTCCAAATTTAGTAATTCTCCTGCCCAATTGTAGTGGGGTTACCTCCTTTCAAATAGGTAAGTGAATTCTTGTTAGTCAGGTTAATTGTGTTCCCTGACAAAGTTCCAATTCTCCTACCTCTCCTAGAGTTGTTCTCTCCTCTCTTTATCTCCTTTAGATGATAATGAACTGCGGAAAAGGTCCGCAAAGTCTCCTTCTTCCCCAAGTCACTCCTTCTCCCCTTGGATGTATCAGCCCTCCTGTGAATGCTGATGATCCTTTGGTCCTCGCTCAGTGAAATGTACCCTTCCTTTTGATATGAACCCAAAAACCTGAGTCCCTAAGTAATAGGACCCTAAGTAAAAGCAAAATGAAAAACCTACACTCCTGGGAAAACTAAAAATATGAGATGAGAAAGGTGAAAAAAAAACTCCCCTTTCAAGAGAAAAGTTTTCAAGTCATGGTCCTTAAATGATTAGAGGCTTCTGGGCACTCCCTGGTGGGAAGTGCCTGGTCCTGATTGATTTTTTTTCAAGAAATGTCTGGACAACGTGGCTCCCTTTTTGTTATCCTTGTACAATAGTGCAGGGACAATGGACTTCTCTTTAGGGACACTGAGAGATACAACTATCTCACTCATCTATGAGGCTGGGAAAGACGTAGCTGATTGTGGTTCTTATCGCCTTGTTTCATTGCTGAACTCAGATTTGAAAATATTTGCTAAATTCTGCAGCTTCGATTGGAACGCGTACTTCCCTTTTCTTCGTGCACTAGGATCAGACAGGTTTTGTCAAGGGACGTATCTCGGCTGTCAATACCAGACATTTATTTAATATCATACATTTGACCAAGAAGATGGGGAGAAGAGGGCTAATTTTATCCCTAGATGCAAAGAAGGTCTTCAAGTGTATTTCTTGGCCTTTTCTCTTTGCAGTTTTTGAGAAATATGGCATACCCCCCGCCCCCCTCCGCCACCAGGATAGAACACACTATTAAGGAGCCAGCCATCCCCCTCGATCCCTCCCACCTGGAGAGCTGTGTTTGTATGCCTCAACGCGATTTAGCCCCAGCCATTTTAGGACACTTTGGGATCAGTTTTAGGAAGCCTTGGAACAGTAAAGATGTTTAAGTTTTACACTCTGGTGAGGCCTCCCAGCCTCACCCATGGAGTTTCAGCTAGTAGTGACAACATTGTGTACTCTCTACCAGAGCATCTTTGGCCTACTAATTTAACAGAAGAGATTTTTACGCCTCGTACTTTTTGGGGCGAAAGCACTCTCACCAGAGGACCAAGACCCGTGAACCCATTCTAAACCCTAAGCACCAGTGATGGATCCTGCTGTGAGAGACAATGAAGGCAGAAGACATATCCAGTTTTAATTTTAGAAGTATTTTTTGGACCTGAACAGTGTGGGGCAGTTTTTGGATTCCCCCATCCCCACTGAGATTCCAGTACTGAGGTAGCCTGATCCCACTTGACCTTTCTCCATGAGAATCCCCCCAGAAATATCACCTAAGGATGAAAGAAAAAGATCAGGATACCCCAACCGGATCTCCACCCAGTAGGATCAGGACAGGCTGGGTGTTCGAGGAAAAGATGATCTAAGATAAGACTTTTTGCTTTTCAAGTTGAGGACCCCTCCAATACATAAGAACATAAGTTATGCCATACTGCTTATTAATTATCATCATAGCAATTTATGGATATATCCTCTAGGAACTTATCCAAACCTTTTTTAAACCCAGTTACACTAACTGCTGTAACCACATCCTCTGGCAATGAATTCCAGAGCTTAACTATGCACTGAGTGAAAAATAATTTTTCTTTAATTTGTTTTAAATGAGCTACTTGCTAACTAAATGATAACGAGGATGGAACAGGCTCCCCTATGAGGAAAGAGACGGCTGAGGGGGTATATGATAGAGGTATTTAAGATCATGAGAGGGTCTAGAACGGGTAGATGTGAATCAGTATTTACACCAATCACCATCGTCCTGAGCCATAAGTGAGAGCTTGCCTCCATAAAAGAATCCCCCCCCCCCCACCCCGGATTAAGAGTTGAGCATGGGATGAAAATTGCTTCCCATATCTCATGTCGCCAGTTGAGAGGTGGGCGGCAGCAGGGGTCACGTTTAACCCTACATCATGTCCTGCTGCCATGGGACAGTCTCAAAAACTTTTACGGCGAGACTGGCCCCGTGGCATGCAGGAAATGATGTCGGGTAAACATGACTCCTGCTGCCCGGGTTTAGGGACTTGTGTTGCCACTGAGCGGATCGGGCAGGGGTTTGATTTATTCCCTGCTCGATCTGATGTTTGACTTTGGAGTCAGGGGTGATGGTGTGGCCGCGGGGAGGTAGAGGTGTTTTGAGGGGCACTTTTTGTCCCGCCAATATTTCTGCCGCTTTGAGGCTGCCGCCTCACCCTGCCTCTGATAGAACCACCCCTGCTCAGGGAATCATGGACCACTCCGATTGAATTAAGAACATGGGAAGATGTAGACTTTAAGAGGCTGTGTTTTGAGGGGTGGGTCCTGGAACCTTATCCAGGATTATCAGCACAGGGGTTACACACATACGGGCGAATTTAAATCGCCTGCGCGCATATAAAATACGGGGGTTATATGCGTGGCCGGGCCTTGTGTGCGTGCGCACATTTTAGAAGGGGCCCAGCCTCGCACGTGACCCTTGTTACAAGAGCCGGGCCAAAGTAAAGGGGTGGTCTGGTAGGCAGGGCTTTAAGGTGCCGGTACAGCGGCATTTGCTACTGCTTCTGTGAAGAGCAATAGGTAAAATTAAAAAAAAAAAAAAAAAAACCAGAGGTAGATAGGATAGTGATTGGGGAGGGGAGGAGGAGGGAAAGGGAAGTTAGGGTAGGGGGTAGGGAAGTTCCCTCCCCAGTCTGCTCCTTAATTGGAGGGGACTTGGAGGGAACTGAGGAAGGCCGCAAAATCATCTCCACGCAAAACTCGCAAACATATATCGCCCCTTACGCGCGCCGTGTACACATGCAGCGCGCGCATGTTATAAAATCGGCGTGTCCGTGTGTGCGCATTGGGAAGCGTGCGCACAGGGATGCACACACACACACATGTTCTAAAATCTACCCCATATAGTTTAAGATTTCCAAAAAGTAGGTGCACACATTTTTAAGAAAAAATTCTGTGCACAATTTAGCAGGGTGGGTGCGGGTAGACTTGGTGCAAATACTTTCAAACAGATGTTACATAATTATCCCCTAAGTGCACAGTGATAGCAAATAGCAAATATGTGCATTCATATAAAGTATTTTTTCTTTACCCGAGGGTTGTACTGGAGAACTAAGAATACCAACTAAAGTAATTTTTGAAATCCTGTACAAAATTTCAAAGTTAATCCCTGTATTAGTGAATGTAGGGACAGCTTAAGTCAGGCCTACTAGATCTATTCTATGGGCCTGTAACTTTCATTTTTCTAAAACAAGGGGGAGTAAATATCCACAGAATCACTGAATATGGTTAAAAAAAAAAAAAAAAAAAGGACTGCAACAGGCTGTCTGGATGACGTGCAGCCAGTTTGTAACCCTGTTGCATCCAGGGAGACAGCAACGAGCACTGCTCCTATTTCCGACTGCCTTACATGTGCATGTGCAGCTTGTGTGGGAAGAAGGCTTTTCTTCCGCAGCCTTTCGTTATTACAAGGCCGTGTTCCACTCCGTCTGCTCCTGATCACGGACTCCTCTGGCCCAGCAGGCCCCCTCGGCGTAGGCTGCAGTGCTTCAAAGCCCCTTTTCTTCTCCCTGGGCTTAAGATACTGTAACTTCAGGGCTCATTTATTTAGCTGTCAGCATCCAGATGCAAGTCGGGGATGCTCGTGCTGCTAATGCCCTGTGCTGTGGTGACGGTGTTCATCCCTGCTGCTCTCCCGCAGATGCCGTCTCTTATGCATTGCTGATTCTCGTCTAATAAAGCACGCGCTGCCTGCCCCAGATGCTAAATGGCCCTGCTGTCTGTATTTTTGTGCCGACAGTAAATTTGGATCTATATTTTTATACCTCTCCACGAGCGTCTCTGCTCCTAAAATAGCAGTACTAGCTGGCAGTCTTCAAAGTATCACCTTGAGGTTTTCTCTCGCTCTCTTTCTTCTTCTTTGATCTATTCCTGCGGTGTCCAGTTACAAACTGCCAGAGTTGTCATGGAGATTTGCTGCCGCAGCATGATGCAATGTCCATTGCCTTTTTTTTTTGTTTGTTTTACTATAATTTAAGTTTCTCAGATTTTTAGGCTCCTTAAAAGGTTAACTGTATACAGTTTTAAGTGTGGTCACGCCTTTTTTTTTTTTTTTTTTTTTTATATCTTATCCTGAGACTACATTTTGGCTCTTTATGCTTTAGTTTTCTTCACATATCATAGAACTAGAAACGTGATGGCAGAAAAAGACTGCACAGTCTATCTAATCTGCTCATCCACGTTAACGCCAATTTTAAAAAAGCCCGGCATGTGTAAAAATCGATACTTACACGCACGTGGCCGGGCCCTGTCCGTGCCGCGCGCATTTCAAAAGGGCCCGGCCACGTGCATAAGTACCGATACGCACACAACTGCCGGGCTCTGAAAACGGGGTGGGCTGGGGCGTGGGAGGGGCGGGGAAGGGACGGGATGGAGGCTGGCCGGGACAGCGGCCATTAGCCACTGTCCTGGGGAAGCGCGTTGCTGGCAGCTGGCCGGCGCATAAATTATTACTTCTGCTCCAGAGGAGCACTAAGTAATAAAATAAAAAATTGAGAAAGATAGGTTAGGTTAGGGGGGGAGGAGAGGGGAAGTGGAAGGAAGGTTAAGCAGGGGGTTAGGGAAGCTCCCTTCCAGTCCACTCCTTAATTGGCCGGCACACGCATGTTATAAAATCGGCTCACCCATGTGTACATGCCGGAAACCACGCATGGATGCGTACACGCATCTTTTAAACGTCTACCCCTAAGTACTCAGTTTTACAGTCATCACCACTCCCTTAGAGATCCTCGGGGGGAGAATGCAGTAAGTGCTCATAAAAAACTTGCTTCCAACTGGGCACCCCATTTTTTAACGCGCACATTCACTTCTTTTGGGTGCCCGATGCAATAGTTAAATGAGCTGCTGCGCTAAAAAGGATGCACTAGAGTAAACTGTGCATCCCTAGCGCGTCCTTGGCATCGCACACCTAGGAAATGTGGCTGTGTGTGGGTTAGGAAACGGATGTTCAGTACCAGCATCCTTTTTATCCTGCTACTGGAACAATATACACTCACAGTATACACGGCCTAGAGCACATATATTGTGCGTGTATATTGTGCACCCAGAATTTTTTCCCCCTTTTTATTTTTTTCCCCTTTTCATTTTGTCATGCTACAGCTTTCTGTGGTCCTTGTGACTTGAATAATCGCACCAATACTAAGTAGGAGGCACCAGAGGAAGCAGGAATTTTTGTTCTTTGTGAACCCTTCACGCATGGCAAGGCTTACCACCAGCTCCGGGGCTGGTGTTTATTTTGCCACGTTAAGCGTTAGCAAGCAGTAATTTATTGCAATTGTGAGGTAATAGTTAATAGCCTCATCTACATGGAATTTGCATGTGATGAGTGCTATTGACTACAAAAGTTTGGTCGCGTGTTTCGATATACTGATCCCCTTATTGCTTCGGGGGTTATGGACGCGGGTCCAAAACGCGCATCCAACCGCTCGTTAAGGTGTGCGCTAGGCTGGGCACACACTTTATTACATGGGCCCCTCTGTGTTTATCCCATGCTTTCAGCATGATGGCTCAATGGGATTCTGGCAAGGGCCAGTGCAACCGCACTTCCCACCTTTTCCCAAATGTTCTTAGATTCCGTAACGTAAGGAATAGCTAAACAGCAGGAACTGCCAACTCTGTTACCTACAATTTTGGTTTATTTATTTTCAGCACTTATTTGGCCCACCTAACCAGGGCACCTTGTAAAATGACGGATGTAAGAACGTCAGCAGCTGTGCAGAGCAGTCGAGGCATGGATTACATCAAGAAACTGAGCAATGCGGCAGGCACAGCTGGGAATACAGATCTTCAGGAGCATCCTGAAGGTGTAAGGGGAAGTTTGTTCCAGAACACCAGGTCAAGGAGAGCAAAAGCGTGGAAGAGATTTAAATAAATAAAAGCAGGTGTAAAGAGTAACAAGAGCAGAAAGATAGAGAGGAGCAAAGGGAAGGATTTGTAAAGAGGTGCAAGGAGCTTAAAAAGTATCTATCGCTCCACTGGGAGCCAGCGTAAAGTGATAAGATGGGTAGCTTATTGCTGCTGGAATCCATTGGCTCTCATTAGAGAGTCCTGGCATGCTCACGTACCATGCAGTTCTCCAATATTTTCAGCACTAACATTCAGCTGAGGTGTCCTGCATTTTTAGCCCAATTACCTGCCAGTCCACATTTGGGGCAGATTTAACAAAGAGATTTTCCCCACTTCCCATCACCCCATCATAGGCACGGATTGGGGGAACCTCTAAACCTCTTGTTAAGTCAGAACCTTTGAGAGGAGACTGTGGCAGATCGCCAGCAAAATTCTGGAAGTTTTATTCAGAATATCCCCAAAAAAACCTGGACAGCATCTGCATAATGTTCATTATTTCCTTCGTTATCTCTGCAAATAATTCTGCGGAAGCAGGATGGTGCTTCCTTCAGAATCATCTTCCAAAACTGCTCTTTAGTTGGCCACCGGGTGTCACTGTAGGATCAGCTCTTTCTCTTGCTTTTCCTCGGGCTGAGACTGCTGAGTGCTACTTCAGCAGTAGAATTTTGAGGTTTAGCTATAGATGGATAAGCAAGAATGGGAAACTGGAACCAGATCTCTTCATTAGTAATGCAGAGAACCAACTGATTAGCCCTAAACATATAATTTTATCAGAACTTTCTACTGGTGCCACTTTCCCACTTGGCTTTGAGCTATGTGGCTATCACTGAGTAAGATTTCAAACCTATTCAATTTCCAATTTTCCACTACATTACTGCACTTATTGAAAGAGTTACATTAGAAAGCTTTTTTAGTAATGGTGAGAGATTAGTAAACTTATTATTGCTAGTTGGCTATAGCCATTTTTTGTAAATTAAATTTTAAATACTTCAAATAAATTATCAGCTGACCAATTTCCCTTGGTGCTGGTTAATCTGATATGTGTTGAAAAATTGCAGGATACCAATTACCAGGGACCCACCAAATATAGAAATGAAAAGTAAATGCAAAATAAAATAACATTTTAAAAAAATTCTAAACTGCCTCCTCGGGTCATTAGTCAGTGTGTCAGATCTCATGGGCACCACTGTGTGCAGGGATTAGAATCTTATGTGCTATGCTGGCATTGGAATAGTCTTGACGGAAACATTTCTTGACATTTTTTAGAGGATTTGATACAACAAAACTTTTAAAACGTATCTCTTATCCAAAAAGAAAAAAAATCCTTGGAGAAATCTTTGAAAAATTATTTGAAAGCATTTGTGTGTGTGTGAAACACATGAAGCATACAGGATCACTATCCTTAAATCCACAGCTTAAAATCATTAGTTCCTCTTACAATTTGTTATGATTCATAAAAGTTCATATTCAGTGAAAAAGAGCTAAAAAAATCAGTTCCTTGTATTTGGTGACAAAGTACTCAGTAGTCAGGCCATACAGTGAACCAGTGCTCAGCAGCCAATTCAGTTAGCATAGTGATGTGTATATAGAACGAACATATATATACTTCCCAAATGATCAATCACTCGCAGACTGTCTGGCATGTCAACCACACCACATCACCCGATGCACCCGATATGATCCGCGTTTTAACAAACCTCAGCGTTTTCCAGCGTGTAAACTTCACGTCCTTGTAGTGAAATCATGCAATATACTTTATCTTCTGCACTGAGTGATTTCATCACAAGAACCCTGAAGCAGATGTTGCTGAAACGTGGACCATTTGGGTGCATCGGGTGATGTGGTGCGGTCGCCATGTCAAAGAGTCTGTGAGCGATTGATTGTTTGGGAAGTTTATACACTTTCATTTTTTACACAAATCGCTAGGATAATTGAATTGGCTGCTGAGAGATTTTTTTTAGCTCTTTTTCCCGAATATGAACTATTATGAATCACAATGAACTGCAACAGGGACCGAAGATTATGATGTGGATACAAGGAAAACAATCCTGTGTGCCCTGTTTCAATGACAAACATTTTGCCAAGGATTTCTTTGGATAAGGGACTCTTTTAAAAAATTGTATTATATGAAATCTTCACAAAAGTGTCATGATAGGGTCCTGTGAAGGTTTTGGAGGTAGTTCTGAAACTTGTATCACAGATGATTTATGCAGCTGACTGTGGGTCATTTGCTTATTTCGTATCTTACCAGAGACATTTTTAGCAAAGGTTTTTTTTTTTTTTTTGCTTATGTAATAAGGACTGATGGGATGTTGAACACATGGAACGAATTTAATTTGGGCCCTTAAGTGACCTGTGACATTAAAACAATAAATGCATCAGCTTGGAGGGCATATTACAGATCTCTCACTTGATATTTTAGGTTCAAAGCTAAAAAAAGGTCACTTTAATATAAAATCCTGTTTTAGAAATGTCACACATCTTCATGTTATTCCTTGAAACGCTGTAAGGATATTTTGTTATCAAACTCATCACTGATTTTAGACATTTTTTTCCTAGCCAGATGATTAAGAAATCTGCAGCTCTTGCTCTTCATGACTACCTAAGTCAACTTGGAAAAGAGCCTTCCCTTTACAGTGCACTCTGTGGAGTAGATTTTTAAACGAGCGTGCACGGGGTACATTTGTGCGCGACCTGGCGCGCACAAATGTACACCTGATTTTATAACATGCGCGCGCTACCGCGCGCATGTTATAAAATCCAGGGTTGGCACGCGCAAGGGGGTGCACACCTGTGCACCTTGCGCATGCCGAGCCCTATGGGAGCCCCGATGGCTTTCCCTGTTTCCTCCACGGCCGCTCCGAAATCGGAGCGGCCTCGGAGGAAACTTTTCTTCCACTCCCCCCCCCACCTTCCCTCCCTTCCCCTATCTAACCCACCCCCCAACCCTACCTAAATCCCCCCCCTACCTTATTTCAAGGAGTTACGCCAGCCGGCTGCCGGCGTGCGAACCTCCGGCACGGCCGCTGTGCCGGAGGCCTCGGTCCCGCCCCAGACTGCCCCGGATCTGCGCCACGCCCATGACCCCCGCCCCTGCCGCCCCTTTTTCAAAGCCCCGGAACATAAGGGTGTCCCGGGGCTTATGCTCGGCGTGCGCAGGGGCAGGTTTTCGGGGTTACACGCGTAACCCTTTGAAAATCTACCCCTGTGTTTGGCTAAAAAGCTCATGCTAGGCGCATAAGCTTAGCACATCAAATTTTTCTCAGAAAGTAAAACTGCATGTGGACAGAGGGCAAGCATTCCCCCCCCCCCTCACTGGTGGGAGAACAATGACCCGATGAAAATTGCTTTAGGTCTAAAATGTTGTATCCATTACATCATTCTCTAATTATACAGACCTTAAATACATCCTGGGGAGTTATACGATAATGCATTGCATATGCATAATTTTGGCTAGAATTA